>NW_027599430.1:0-26575 GCF_964194155.1 Cetorhinus maximus
AGGGAGACAGGTCAGTGTGTGAGGAAGGTGGGGAGACAGGTGAGTGGCTAAGGACATATCGAGACAGGTGAGTGGGTGTGGGGGTAGGGAGATAGGTGAGTGTGTGAGGTGGTAGGGGAAAAGGTGAGTGGGTGGGGAGGTAGGGAGACAGGTGAGTGGGTGTGGGGGTATGGAGACAGGTGACTGCGTGTGGGGCACAGGGAGACAGGTGAGTTGCTGAGCGCGGTAGCAGGACAGGTGAGTGAGGGTGTAGGGAGACTGGTGAGTGGGTAAGGGGGGTATGGAGACTGGTGAGTTAGTGTGGGGATAGGGAGACAGTTGAGTGGGTGTGGGGTAGTCAGACAGGTGAGTGGGTGAAGGGGGTGGGAAGACAGGTGAGTGGGTGAGGACATATGGAGACAGGTGAGTGGGTATGCGGGTAGGGAGATAGGTGAGTGGCTGAAGGGGTAGCGGGTACAGGTGAGTGGCTGAGAGGTTATGGAGACAGGTGCGTGGGTGAGGGGGGTAGGGGGACGGGTGAGTGAGTGAGGACATATGGAGACACGTGAGTGGCTGTGCGGGTAGGGAGACAGGTGAGTGGGTGAGCAGGGTGGGGGACAGGTGAGTGGGTGAGGTGGGTATGGGGGCAGGTGAGTGGGTCTGGACATCTGGAGACAGCTGGGTGTGTGTGGGGGTAGGGAGACAGGTTAGTGGTTGAGGGAGGTAGGGGGACAGGTGAGTGGGTGATGGGGGTAAGGAGACAGATGAGTGGGTGAGGTGGTCAGGAGACTGGTGAGTGGGTGAGGGGTGTAGAGAGAAACGTGAGGGGGTGAAGGGAGTAGGGAGACAGGTGATAGGTTGAGGGCAGTAGCAGGACAGGTGATTGAGGGGTGTAGAGGACAGGTGAGTGGCTGAGGGGGGGAAGGGAGACAGGTGAGTGGGTGAGGAGGGTAGGGGACAGGTGACTGGGTGAGAGGGGTAGGAGGACAGGTGAGTGGGTGAGGACATAAGGAGACAGGTCAGTGTGTGAGGGGGTAGTGGGAACAGGTGAGTGGCAGAGGGGATATGGAGAAAGGTGAGCGTGTGAGGGGGGTAGGGAGACAGGTGAGTGGGTGTGGGGCTAGTTAGACAGGTGAGTGGGGGAAGGGGGTAGGGAGACAGGTGAGTGGATGAGGGAGTAGAAAGTGATTGAGGGGCATAGGGGGACAGGTGAGTGGGTGAGGTGGGTAGGGAGACAGATGAGTGGGTGAGGCGGTTGGGAAAACAGGTCAGTGGGTGAGGACATATGGAGACAGGCGAGTGGGTGTGGAGGTAGAGGGACAGGTGAGTGGGTGAGAGGGTAGTGGGGACAGGTGAGTGGGTGAGGGGGTATGGAGTCAGGTGAGTGGGTGAGGGAGGTAGGTGGACAGGTGAGTGTGTGAGGGGCTAGGGGACAGGTGAGTGGGTGTGGGGTAGGGAGACAGGTGAGTGGGTGAGGAGGGTAGGGGACAGGTGAGTGGGTGAATGGCGTAGGAGGACAGGTGAGTGAGTGAGGACATAAGGAGACAGGTCAGTGTGTGAGGGGGTAGTGGGGACAGGTGAGTGGCAGAGGGGAGATGGTGAAAGGTAAGTGTGTGAGGGGGGTAGGGAGACAGGTGAGTGGGTGTGGGGCTAGCGAGACAGGTGAGTGGGGGAAGGGGGTGGGAAAACAGGTGAGTGGCTGAGGGGAGATGGAGACAGGTGAGTGGGTGAGGACATATGGAGAAAGGTGAGTGGGTGTACGGGTAGTGAGAGAGGTGAGTGGGTGAGGAGGGTAGGGGACAGGTGAGTGGGTGAATGGGGTAGGAGGATAGGTGAGTGGGTGAGGACATAAGGAGACAGGTCAGTCTGTGAGGTGGTTGTAGGGACAGGTGAGCGGCAGAGGGGATATGGAGAAAGGTGAATGTGTGAGGGGGTAGGGAGACAGGTGAGTGGGTGTGGGGCTAGCGAGACAGGTGAGTCAGGGAAGGGGGTGGGAAGACAGGTGAGTGGGTGAGGACATATGGAGACAGGTGAGTGGGTAGGCGGGTAGGGAGATAGATGAGTGGCTGAACGGGTAGCGGGTACAGGTGAGTGGCTGAGAGGTTATGGAGACAGGTGCGTGGGTGAGGGGGGTAGGGGGACGGGTGAGTGAGTGAGGACGTATGGAAACAGGTGAGTGGGTGTGTGGGTAGGGAGACAGGTGAGTGGGTGAGGACATGTGGAGACAGGTGAGTGTGTTTGCGGGTCGGGAGACAGGTGAGTGGGTGATGGGGTTAAGGGGCAGGTGGTTGGGTGAGGGGCATGGGGGGACAGGTGAGTGGGTGAGGGATGTAGGGAGACAGGTGAGTGGGTGTACGGGAAGGGAGTCAGGTGAGTGGGTGAGGGGATAGTGGGGACAGGTGAGTGGGTGAGGACATACCGAGACAGGTGAGTGGGTGTGGGGGTAGGGAGATAGGTGAGAGTGTGAGGGGGTAGGGGTAAAGGTGAGTGGGTGGGGAGGGAAGGTGGACAGGTGAGTGGGTGTGAGGTTAGGGAGAGAGGTCAGTGGGTGTGGGGGTAGGGAGACAGGTGAGTGTGTGTGGGGCACAGGGAGACAGGTGAGTTGCTGAGCGCGGTAGCAGGACAGTTGAGTGAGGGTGTAGGGAGGTGTAGGGAGACTGGTGAGTGGGTAAGGGGGGTATGGAGACTGGTGAGTTAGTGCGGGGATAGGGAGACAGTTGAGTGGGTGTGGGGTAGTGAGACAGGTGAGTGGGTGAAGGGTGTGGGAAGACAGGTGAGTGGGTGAGGACATATGGAGACAGGTGAGTGGGTGAGTGGGGTAGGGGGACGGGTGAGTGAGTGAGGACATATGGAGACACGTGAGTGGGTGTGCGGGTAGGGAGACAGGTGAGTGGGTGAGCAGGATGGGGGACAGGTGAGTGGGTGAGGTGGGTATGGGGGCAGGTGAGTGGGTCTGGAGATCTGGAGACAGCTGAGTGTGTGTGGGAGTAGGGAGACAGGTTAGTGGTTGAGGGAGGTAGGGGGACAGGTGAGTGGGTGATGGGGGTAAGGAGACAGATGAGTGGGTGAGGTGGTCGGGAGACTGGTGAGTGGGTGAGGGGTGTAGAGAGAAACGTGAGGGGGTGAGGGGTGTAGAGAGAAAGGCGAGGGGGTGAAGGGAGTAGGGAGACAGGTGATAGGTTGAGGGCAGTAGCAGGACAGGTGATTGAGGGGCGTAGGGGACAGGTGTGTGGGTGAGGGGGTAGGGGACAGGTGACTGGGTGAGTGGGGTAGGAGGACAGGTGAGTGGGTGAGGACATAAGGAGACAGGTCAGTGTGTGAGGGGGTAGTGGGAACAGGTGAGTGGCAGAGGGGATATGGAGAAAGGTGAGTGTGTGAGGAGGGTAGGGAGACAGGTGAGTGGGTGTGGGGCTAGTGAGACAGGTGAGTGGGGAAGGGGGTGGGAAGACAGGTGAGTGGGTGAGGACACATGGAGACAGGTGAGTGGGTATGCGGGTAGAGAGATAGGTGAGTGGCTGAGGGGGTAGCGGGTACAGGTGAGTGGGTGAGAGGTTATGGAGACATGTGCGTGGGTGAGGGGGGTAGAGGGACTAGTGAGTGAGTGAGGACATATGGAGACAGGTGAGTGGGTGTGCGGGTAGGGAGACAGGTGAGTGGGTGAGCAGGATGGGGGACAGGTGAGTGGGTGAGGGGGGTAGGGGGGCAAGTGAGTGGGTCTGGACATGTGGAGACAGCTGAGTGTGTGTGGTGGTAGGGAGACAGGTGAGTGGGTGAGGGAGGTAGGGGGACAGGTTAGTGGGTGAGGGGAGTACGGGGGCAGGTGAGTGGGTGTGGGGGTAAGGAGACAGATGAGTGGGTGTGGGGGTAGGGATACAGGTGAGTGGGTGAGAGGGGTAGGGGACAGGTGAGGGGCTGAGGGGGTAGGGAGACAGGTGAGTGAGTGAGGGAGTAGAAAGACAGGTGAATGGATGAGGGGCTAGGGAGTCAGGTGAAGGGGAGAGGGATGTGGGAGGACAGGTGAGTGGTTGTGGGGGTAGGGATACAGATGAGTGGGTGAGGTGGTCAGGAGACAGGTGAGTGGGTGAGGGGTGTAGAGAGAATGGTGATGGGGTGAGGGGTGTAGAGAGAAAGGTGAGGGGGTGAGGAGAGTAGGGAGACAGGTGATAGGTTGAGGACAGTAGCAGGACCGGTGATTGAGGGGCGTAGGGGACAGGTGAGTGGGTGAGAGGGGTAGGGAGACAGGTGAGTGGGTGTGCAGGTAGAGGGACAGGTGAATGGGTGAGGGGGTAGTGGGGACAGGTGAGTGGGTGACAGGGTAGGTAGACAGGTGGTGGGTGAGGGGGGTTGGTGAATAGGAGATTGTGTGAGGGGCTAGGGGGACAGGTGAGTGGGTGTGGGCTAGGAATACAGGTGAGTGGGTGAGAGGGGTAGGGGTCAGGTGAGTGGGTCAGGGGCGTAGGGGTCAGGTGAGTGGGTGAGGGGGTGGGGAGACAGGTGAGTGGCTGAGGACGTATGGAGACAGGTGAGTGCGTGTGCAAGAAGGGAGGCAGGTGAGTGGGTGAGGGGGTAGTGGGGACAGGTAGGTGGTTGAGGGAATATGGAGACAGGTTAGCGGATGAGGGGTTTGGGAGACAGGTGTGTCGGTGTGGGGCTAGGGAGAGAGGTGAGTGGGTGAGGGGGATAGCGGGACAGGTAAATGGGTGGGGGGTATAGGGGGACAGGTGAGTGGGCGAGGGTGTGGGGAGACAGGTGAGTGGGTGATCACATAAGGAGACAGGTCAGTGTGTGAGGGGGTAGTGGGGACAGGTGAGTGGCAGAGGGGATATGGAGAAAGGTGAGTCTGTGAGGGGGGTAGGGAGACAGGTGAGTGGGTGTGGGGCTAGTGAGATAGGTGTGTGGGGGAAGGGGTGGGAAGACAGGTGAGTGGGTGAGGACATATGGAGACAGGTGAGTTGGTATGCGGGTAGAGAGATAGGTGAGTGGCTGAGGGGGTAGCGGGTACAGGTGAGTGGCTGAGAGGTTATGGAGACAGGTGCGTGGGTGAGGGGGGCAGGGGGACGGGTGAGTGAGTGAGGACATATGGAGACAGGTGAGTTGCTGTGCGGGTAGGGAGACAGGTGAGTCGGTGAGCAGGATGGGGGACAGGTGAGTGGGTGAGGGAGGTAGGGGGACAGGTGAGTGGGTGATGGGGGTAAGGAGACAGATGAGTGGGTGAGGTGGTCGGGGGACTGGTGAGTGGGTGAGGGGTGTAGAGAGAAACGTGAGGGGGTGAGGGGTGTAGAGAGAAAGGTGAGGGGGTAAAGGGAGTAGGGAGACAGGTGATAGGTTGAGGGCAGTAGCAGGATAGGTGATTGAGTGGCGTAGGGGACAGGTGAGTGGGTGAGGGGGGGGAAGGGAGACAGGTGTGTGGGTGAGGAGGGTAGGGGACAGGTGACTGGGTGAGTGGGGTAGGAGGACAGGTGAGTGGGTGAGGACATAAGGAGACAGGTCAGTGTGTGATGGGGTAGTGGGAACAGGTGAGTGGCAGAGGGGATATGGAGAAAGGTGAGTGTGTGAGGTGGTTAGGGAGACAGGTGAGTGGGTGTGGGGCTAGTGAAACAGGTGAGTGGGGGAAGGGGGTGGGAAGACAGGTGAGTGGGTGAGGACATATGGAGACAGGTGAGTGGGTATGCGGGCAGAGAGATAGGTGAGTGGCTGAGGGGGTAGCGGGTACAGGTGAGTGGGTGAGAGGTTATGGAGACATGTGCGTAGGTGAAAGGGGTAGAGGGACTGGTGAGTGAGTGAGGACATATGGAGACAGGTGAGTGGGTGTGCAGTAGGGAGACAGGTGAGTGGGTGAGCAGGATGGGGGACAGGTGAGTGGGTGAGGGGGGTAGGGGGGCAAGTGAGTGGGTCTGGACATGTGGAGACAGCTGAGTGTGTGTGGTGGTAGGGAGACAGGTGAGTGTGTGAGGGGCGTAGGGAGACAGGTGAGGGGTGTGGGGCTAGCGAGACAGGTGTGTGGGGGAAGGAGGTGGGAAGCCAGGTGAGTGGGTGAGGACATATGGAGACAGGTGAGTGGGTGAGGGGGTGGGGAGATAGGTGAGTGGGTGAGGACGTATGGAGACAGGTGAGTGGTGTGCAAGTAGGGAGGCATGTCAGTGGATGAGGGGGTAGTGGGGACAGGTGAGTGCCTGAGGGGATATGGAGACAGGTGAGTGGGTGAGGACGTATGGAGACAGTTGAGTGGGTGTGCAAGTAGGGAGGCACGTGAGTGGGTGAGGGGGTAGTGGGGTCAAGTGAGTGGCTGAGGGGATATGGAGACAAGTGAGTGGCTGAGGACATATGGAGACGGCTGAGTTGTTTTGGGGGTAGGGGTACATTTGTGTGGGTGAGGGGGTAGTGGGGACAGGTGTGTGGGTGAGGACATATGGAGACAGGTGAGTGGGAGAGAGGTTAGTGAGACAAGTGAGTGGGTGTGGGGGTAGGGAGACAGGTGAGTGGGTGAGTGGGGTAGGGACACAGGTGAGTGAGTGTGGTCGGGGGACATCTGAGTGGGTGAGGCTGTTAGGGAGGCAGGTGAGTTGGTGAGGAGGCTAGGGGTACAGATGAGGGGGTGAGGGGAGTAGGGAGAGAGGTGAGTGGGTGAGGGAATATGGAGTCAGGTAAGTGGCCGTAGGGCTCGGGAGACAGGTGAGAGGGTGAGGGGCGTAGGGCGACAGGTGAGTGGGTGAGGGGGATAGTGAGACAGGTGAGTGGGTGAGGACATATAGAGACAGGTGAGTGTGTGTGCGGGTAGGGAGACCAGTGAATGGGTGAGGCAGTACTGGGGAGAGGTGAGTGGCTGAGATGATATGGAGACAGGTGAGTGGGTGAGGGGGTAAGGAGACAGGAGAGTCGGTGTGGGGCTAGGGAGACAAGTGAGTGGGTTTGTGGGTAGGGAGACAGGTGAGTGGTTGAATGGGGTGGGGAGACAGGTGAGTGGGTGAGGGGCGTTGGGGGACAGATGTGAGGGTGAGGTTGGTAGGGAGACAGGTGGGTGGGTGTGGTGGTAGGGAGACAGGTGAGTAGGTGTGGGGTGTGGGGAGACAGGTCAGTGGGAGAGGACATATGGAGACAGGTGAGTGGGTGCGCGGGTAGGGAGACAGGTCAGTGGGTGTGTGCGTAGTGAGACAGGTCAGTGGGTGAGGGGGGTGGGGAGACAGGTGACTGGTGAGGACATATGGAGACAGGTGAGTCGGTCTGTGGGTAGGGAGACATTTGATTGGGTGATGGGGTAGGGGAACAGGTGAGTGGCTGAGGTGGGTCGGGGGACAGGGGAGTGGGTGTGGGGTTTGTGTGTCAGGTGAGTGGTTGTGCGGGTAGGTATGCAGGTGAGTGTGTGACAGGGGTAGGGGACAGGTGAGTAGGTGAGGGGCATAGGGGGACAGGTGATTGGTTGAGGTGGTAGAAAGACAAGGGAATGGATGAGGTGATAGGGAGACATGTGAGGGGGGTAGGGGGATTGGTGAGTGGGTGAGGGGGGTATGGAGACTAGTGAGTGGGTGAAGGGGTAGGGAGACAGGTGAGGAGGGTAGGGGGACAGGTGAGTGGATGAGGGATGTATGGGGACTGGAGAGTTGGTCATGTGGGAGGGAGACAGGTGAGGGGGTGTGTGGGTTAGGGGGACAGGTGAGCGGGTGAGAGGGTACGGAGCCAGGTGAGGGGGTGTGGAGAGGTAGAGGGACAGGTGAGTAGGTGAGGAGGGGTGGGGCATAGAGGGACAGGTGAGTAGGTGAGGGGTGTATGGACACAGGTGAGTGGTTGATGGGGTAGAAAGACAGGTGAATGGATGAGGTCATAGGGAGAAATATGAGGGGTTGAGGGAGGTAGGGGGACAGGTGAGTGGGTGAGAGGGTTTTGGGGGCTGGTGAGTGGGTGAGGGGTGTAGGGAGAGAGGTGAGGAGGTAGGGGGACAGGTGAGTAGATGAGGGGGTAGGGAGACAGGTGAGTGGATGAGGGGTGTATGGGGACTGGAGAGTTGGTCATGTGGGAGGGAGACAGGTGAGGGGGTGTGTGGGTTAGGGGGACAGGTGAGCGGGTGAGAGGGTACGGAGCCAGGTGAGGGGGTGTGGGGAGGTAGAGGGACAGGTGAGTAGGTGAGGAGGTGTGGGGCATAGAGGGACAGGTGAGTAGGTGAGGGATGTATGGAGACGGGTGAGTGGTTGATGGGGTAGAAAGACAGGTGAATGGATGAGGTCATAGGGAGAAATATGAGGGGTTGAGGGAGGTAGGGGGACAGGTGAGTGGGTGAGGGGGTTTTGGGGGCTGGTGAGTGGGTGAGGGGGGTAGGGAGACAGGTGAGGTGGGTAGGGGGACAGGTGAGTGGGTGAGAGGGTAGGGAGACAGGTGAGGGGGTGTGGGGGGTAGAGGGACAGGTGAGTGGGTAAGGAGGGTAGGGAGACATGTGAGTGGGTTGGCTGGTAGGGGGACTGGTGAGCGGGTGAGGGGTAGGGAAACATGTGAGTGAGTAAGGGTGGTAGGGGGGCATGTGAGTGGGTGTGGTGGAGGGAGACAGGTGAGTGGGTGTGGGGCTAGGGAGAAAGATGAGTAGGTGAGGGGGTTAAGGAGACAGGTGAGTGAGTGAGGGTGGTAGCGGGACAGGTGAGTGGGTGAGCGGGTAGGGAGACAAGTGAGTGGGTGAGGGGGTAGTGGGGACAGGCAAGTGGTTGAAAGGATATAGAGACAGGTGACGGGGTGAGGGGGGTGGGGAAACAGGTGAGTGGGTCTGGACATATAGAGACATGTGAGTGGGTGTGCGAGTAGGGAGACAGGTGAGTGGGTGTGTGGGTAGTTAGACAGGTGAGTGGGTGACGGGAGTGGGGAGACAGGTGAGTGGGTGAGGGGGTAGTGGTGACAGGTGAGTTGCTGAGGTGATATGGAGACAGCTGAGTGGTAGAGGGGCGTAGGGAGAGAGGTGAGTGCTTGTGGGGCTAGCGAGACAGGTGAATGGGTGAAGGGGCAGGGAAGACAGGTGAGTGGGTGAGGACATATGGAGAAAGGTGAGTGGGTGTGTGGGTAGGGAGACAGGTGAGTGGGTAGGGGACAGGTAAGTGGGTGAGGATATAAGGAGACAGGTGAGTGTGTGAGGCGGTAATGGGGACAGGTGAGTGGCAGAGGGGATATGGAGACAGGTGAGTGGGTGAGGACCTATGGAGACAGGTGAGTCGATTTGGAGGTATGGATACATTAGAGTGGGTGAGGGGGTAGGAGGACAGGTGAGTGGGTGAGGACATAAGGAGACAGGTGAGTGTGTGAGGCGGTAATGGGGACAGGTGAGTGGTAGAGGGGATATGGAGACAGGTGAGTGGGTGAGGACATATGGAGACAGGTGAGTTGATTTTGGGGTAGGGATACATTAGCGTGGGTGAGGGGGTAGGGGGACAGGTGAGTGGGTGTGCGGGTAGGGAGACAGGTGAGTGGGTGAGGGGGGTAGGGGACAGGTGAGTGGGTAAGGAGGGTAGGGAGATATGTGAGTGGGTTGGTGGGTAGGGGGACTGGTGAGTGGGTGAGGGGTAGGGAAACAAGTGAGTGAGTAAGGGTGGTAGGGGGCAGGTGAGTGGGTGTGGTGGAGAGAGACAGGTGAGTTGGTGTGGGGGTAGGGAGAAAGGTGAGTGGATGAGGGGGTTAGGGAGACAGGTGAGTGAGTGAGGGTGGTAGCGGGACAGGTGAGTGGGTGAGGGGGTTAGGAGGATAGGTGAGTGGGTGAGGGGGTTAGAGGGTCAGGTGAGTGGGTGAGCGGGTAGGAAGACAAGTGAGTGGGTGAGGGGGTAGTGGGGACAGGCGAGTGGTTGAGGGGATATAGAGACAGGTGAGTGGGTGAGGGGGGTGGGGAAACAGGTGAGTGTGTGAGGGCATATAGAGACATGTGAGTGGGTGTGTGAGTAGGGAGACAGGTGAGTGGGTGTGTGGGTAGTTAGACAGGTGAGTGGGTGAGGGGAGTGGGTGAGGTGATATGGAGACAGCTGAGTGGGAGAGCGGGGTAGGGAGAGAGGTGAGTGGGTGTGGGGCTAGCGGGACAGGTGAATGGGTGAAGGGGCTGGGAAGACAGGTGAGTGGGTGAGGACATATGGAGAAAGGTGAGTTGGTGTGCGCTTAGGGAGACAGGTGAGTGGGTGAGGGGGTACGGGGACAGGAAAGTGGGTGAGTGGGGTAGGAGGACAGGTGAGTGGGTGAGGACATAAGGAGACAGGTGAGTGTGTGAGGGGGTAATGGGGACAGGTGAGTGGCAGAGGGGATATGGAGACAGGTGAGTGGGTGAGGACATATGGAGACAGGTGAGTCGATTTGGGGGTAGGGATACATTAGAGTGGGTGAGGGGATAGGAGGACAGGTGAGTGGGTGAGGACATAAGGAGACAGGTGAGTGTGTGAGGGGGTAATGGGGACAGGTGACTGGCAGAGGGGATATGGAGACAGGTGAGGGTGAGGACATATGGAGACGGGTGAGTCGGTTTGGAGGTAGGAATAAATTAGAGTGGGTGAGAGGATAAAGGGACAGGTGAGTGGTTGTGCGGTTAGGGAGATAGGTGAGTGGGTGAGGGGGTAGGGGACAGGTGAGTGGGTGAGGGGCGTAGGGGGACAGGTGAGTGGGTGAGGGGGTAGGGAGGCATGTGAGTGGGTGAGGGGGTAGTGGGGACAGGTGTGTGGCTGAGGGGATATGGAGACAGGTGAGTGGGTGAGGACATATGGAGATGTGTGAGTCGGTTTGGGGGTAGGGATAAATTGGAGTGGGTGAGAGGGTAAGGGGACAGGTGAGTGGTTGTGGGCATATGGAGACAGGTGAGTGGGTGATGGGGGTCGGGAGATAGGTGAGTGGGTGAGGACATATGGAGACAGGTGAGTGATTGTGGGGGCATGGAGACAGGTGAGTGGGTGTGGAGGTAGGGAGACAGGTGAGTGGGTAGAGAGACAGGTGAGTGAATGTGGTCGGGGAACAGGTGACTGGGTCAGGGGGGTTGGGGGTCAGGTGATTTGGTGAAGGGGGTAGAGGGACAAGTGACTGTGTGAGGGGTGTAGGGAGACAGGTGAGTGGGTGAGGGGCTTGGGGTACAGGTGGGTGAGTGAGAGGGGTGGGGATACAGGTGAGTGGGTGAGGGGATATGGACACAGTTGAGTGGGTGAGGACATATGGAGAGGGGTGAGGCGGTTTGGGAGTAGGCAGGTGAGTGTGTGAGGGGGGTAGGGAGACAGGTGAGTGGGGGAAGGGTGTGGGAAGACAGGTGAGTGGGTGAGGATATATGGAGACAGGTGAGTGGGTGTGCGAGTAGGGAGACAGGTGAGAGGGTGAGGGTGGTATGGGGCAGGTGAGTGGGTGAGGGGCGTAGGGGGACAGGTGAGTGGGTGAGGGGTGTAGGGGGACAGGTGAGTGGGTGAGGGAGACAGGTGAGTGGGTGAGGATGTATGGAGACAGGTGAGTCGGTGTGCAAGTAGGGAGGCATGTGAGTGGGTGAGGGGGTAGTGGGGTCAAGTGAGTGGCTGAGGGCATATGGAGACAAGTGAGTGGCTGAGGACATATAGAGACGGCTGAGTTGGTTTGGGGGTAGGGGTACATTTGTGTGGGTGAGGGGGTAGTGGGGACAGGTGTGTGGGTGAGGACATATGGAGACAGGTGAGTGGGAGAGAGGTTAGCAAGACAATTGAGTGGGTGTGGGGGTAGGGAGACAGGTGAGTGGGTGAGTGGGATAGGGGCACAGGTGAGTGAGTGTGGTCGGGGGACATCTGAGTGGGTGAGGCTGTTAGGAAGGCAGGTGAGTTGGTGAGGAGGCTAGGGGTACAGATGAGGGGGTGAGGGGAGTAGGGAGAGAGGTGAGTGGGTGAGGGAATATGGAGTCAGATAAGTGGCCGTAGGGCTCGGGAGACAGGTGAGAGGGTGAGGGGCGTAGGGCGACAGGTGAGTGGGTGAGGGGGTAGGGAGGCAGGTGAGTGGGTAAGGGGGTAGGGAGGCAGGTGAGTGGGTGAGGGGGTAGTGGGGACAGGTGTGTGGCTGAGGGGATATGGAGATAGGTGAGTGGCTGAGGACATATGGAGACGGCTGAGTTGGTTTGGGGGTAGGGGTACATTTGTGTGGGTGAGGGGGTAGTGGGGACAGGTGAGTGGGTGAGGACGTATGGAGACAGGTGAGTGATTGTGGGGGCATGGAGACAGGTGAGTGGGTGTGGGGGTAGGGAGACAGGTGAGTGGGTGAGGGGGGTAGAGAGACAGGTAAGTGAATGTGGTTGGGGAACAGGTGACTGGGTCAGGGGCGTTGGGGGACAGGTGATTTGGTGAAGGGGGTAGAGGGACAAGTGAGTGTGTGAGGGGTGTAGGGAGACAGGTGAATGGGTGAGGGAATATGGAGGCATGTGAGTGACTGTGGGGCTAGCGAGACAGGTGAGTGGGTGAGGGGCTTGGGGTACAGGTGGGTGAGTGAGAGGGGCGGGGATACAGGTGAGTGGGTGAGAGGGTAGTGGGGACAGGTGAGTGGCTGAGGGGATATGGACACAGTTGAGTGGGTGAGGACATATGGAGAGGGGTGAGCCGATTTGGGGGTAGGCAGGTGAGTGTGTGAGGGGGGTAGGGAGACAGGTGAGTGGGGGAAGGGTGTGGGAAAACAGGTGAGTGGGTGAGGATATATGGAGACAGGTGAGTGGGTGTGCGAGTAGGGAGACAGGTGAGAGGGTGAGGGTGGTATGGGGCAGGTGAGTGGGTGAGGGGCGTAGGGGGACAGGTGAGTGGGTGAGGAGCGTAGGTGGACAGGTGAGTGGGTGAGGGGGTGGGGAGACAGGTGAGTGGGTGAGGACGTATGGAGACAGGTGAGTGGTGTGCAAGTAGGGAGGCATGTCAGTGGATGAGGGGGTAGTGGGGACAGGTGAGTGCCTGAGGGGATATGGAGACAGGTGAGTGGGTGAGGACGTATGGAGACAGGTGAGTGGGTGTGCAAGTAGGGAGGCATGTGAATGGGTGAGGGGGTAGTGGGGTCAAGTGAGTGGCTGTGGGCATATGGAGACAGGTGAGTGGCTGAGGACATATGGAGACGGCTGAGTTGGTTTGGGGGTAGGGATACATTTGTGTGGGTGAGGGGGTAGTGGGGACAGGTGTGTGGGTGAGGACATATGGAGACAGGTGAGTGGGAGAGAGGTTAGAGAGACAAGTGAGTGGGTGTGAGGGTAGGGAGACAGGTGAGTGGGTGAGTGGGGTAGGGACACAGGTGAGTGAGTGTGGTCGGGGGACATCTGAGTGGGTGAGGGTGTTAGGGAGGCAGGTAAGTTGGTGAGGAGGCTAGGGGTACAGATGAGGGGGTGAGGGGAGTAGGGAGAGAGGTGAGTGGGTGAGGGAATATGGAGTCAGGTAAGTGGCTGTAGGGCCCGGGAGACAGGTGAGAGGGTGAGGGGCGTAGGGCGACAGGTGAGTGGGTGAGGGGGATAGTGAGACAGGTGAGTGGGTGAGGACATATAGAGACAGGTAAGTCGGTCTGTGGGTAGGGAGACATTTGATTGGGTGATGGGGTAGGGGGACAGGTGAGTGGCTGAGGTGGGTCGGGGGACAGGGAAGTGGGTATGGGGTTTATGTGTCAGGTGAGTGGTTGTGCGGGTAGGTATGCAGGTGAGTGTGTGACAGGGGTAGGGGGACAGGTGAGTAGGTGAGGGGCATAGGTAGACAGGTGATTGGTTGAGGTGGTAGAAAGACAAGGGAATGGATGAGGTGATAGGGAGACATGTGAGGGGGGTAGGGGGATTGGTGAGTGGTTGAGGGGGGTATGGGGACTGGAAAGTTGGTCATGGGGGAGGGAGACAGGTGAGGGGGTGAGAGGGTAGGGAGCCAGGTGAGGGGGTGTGGGGGGGTAGAGGGACAGGTGAGTAGGTGAGGAGGGTAGGGAGACAGGTGAGGATGTGTGGGGCATAGAGGGACAGGTGAGTAGGTGAGGGGTGTTTGGAGACAGGTGAGTGGTTGATGGGGTAGAAAGACAGGTGAGTGGATGAGGTCATAGGGAGAAATATGAGGGGTTGAGGGGGGTAGGGGGACAGGTGAGTGGGTGAGGGGGTTTTGGGGGCTGGTGAGTGGGTGAGGGGGGTAGGGAGAGAGGTGAAGAGGTAGGGGGACAGGTGAGTAGGTGAGGTGGTAGGGAGACAGGTGAGGTGGGTAGGGGGACAGGTGAGTGGGTGAGAGGGTAGGGAGACATGTGAGTGGGTTGGCAGTTAGGGGGACTGGTGAGCGGGTGAGGGGTAGGGAAACAAGTGAGTGAGTAAGGGTGGTAGGGGGGCATGTGAGTGGGTGTGGTGGAGGGAGACAGGTGAGTGGGTGTGGGGGTAGGGAGAAAGGTGAGTGGGTGAGGGGGTTAGGGAGACAGGTGAGTGAGGGAGGGTGGTAGCGGGACAGGTGAGTGGGTGAGGGGGTTAGGGGCACAGGTGAGTGGGTGAGGGGGTTAGAGGGACAGGTGAGTGGGTGAGCGGGTAGGGAGACAAGTGAGTGGGTGAGGGGGTAGTGGGGACAGGTGAGTTGCTGAGATGATATGGAGATAGCTGAGTGGGAGAGGGGGGTAGGGAGAGAGGTGAGTGGGTGTGGGGCTAGCGAGACAGGTGAATGGGTGAAGGGGCTGGGAAGACAGGTGAGTGGGTGAGGACATATCAAGAAAGGTGAGTGGGTGTGCGGGTAGGGAGACAGGTGAGTGGGTAGCGGGACAGGTAAGTGGGTGAGGACATAAGGAGACAGGTGAGTGTGTGAGGCGGTAATGGGGACAGGTGAGTGGTAGAGGGGATATGGAGACAGGTGAGTGGGTGAGGACATATGGAGACAGGTGAGTCGATTTTGGGGTAGGGATTCATTAGCATGGGTGAGGGGGTAGGGAGACAGGTGAGTGGGTGAGGGGGGTAGGGGACAGGTGAATGGGTGAGGGGCGTAGGGGACAGGTGAGTGGGTGAGGGGGTAGGGAGGCAGGTGAGTGGGTGAGGGGGGTAGGGGACAGGTGAATGGGTGAGGGGGGTAGGGGACAGGTGAATGGGTGAGGGGCGTAGGGGGACAGGTGAGTGGGTGAGGGGGTAGGGAGGCAGGTGAGTGGGTGAGGGGGTGGTGGGGACAGGTGAGTAGGTGAGGGGAGTAGGGAGACAGGTGATGTGGGTAGGGGGACAGGTGAGTGGGTGAGGGGGTAGGGAGACAGGTGAGGTGGGTAGGGGGACAGGTGAATGAGTGAGAGGGTAGGGAGACTAGTGAGGGGGTGTGGGGAGTACAGGGACAGGTGTGTGGGTAAGGAGGGTAGGGAGACATGTGAGTGGGTTGGTGGGTAGGGGGACTGGTGAGCGGGTGAGGGGTAGGGAAACAAGTGAGTGAGTAAGGGTGGTAGGGGGCAGGTGAGTGGGTGTGGTGGAGGGAGACAGGTGAGTTGGTGTGGGGGTAGGGAGATAGGTGAGTGGGTGAGGGGGTTAGGGGGATGGGTGAGTGGGTGAGGGGGTTAGAGGGACAGGTGAGTGGGTCAGGACATATAGAGACATGTGAGGGGGTGTGTGAGTAGGGAGACAGGTGAGTGGGTGTGTGGGTAGTTAGGCAGGTGAGTGGGTGAGGGGAGTGGGGAGACAGGTGAGTGGGTGAGGGGGTAGTGGTGACATGTGAGTTGCTGAGGTGATATGGAGACAGCTGAGTGGGAGAGGGGGGTAGGGAGAAAGGTGAGTGGGTGTGGGGCTAGCGAGACAGGTGAGTGGGTGAGGGGGTAGTGGTGACAGGTGAGTTGCTGAGGTGATATGGAGACAGCTGAGTGGGAGAGGGGGGTAGAGAGAGAGGTGAGTGGGTGTGGGGCTAGCAAGACAGGTGAATGGGTGAAGGGGCCGGGAAGACAGGTGAGTGGGTGAGGACATATGGAGAAAGGTGAGTGGGTGTGCGGGTAGGGAGACAGGTGAGTGGGTGAGGGGCTAGGGGGACAGGAAAGTGGGTGAGTGGGGTAGGAGGACAGGTGAGTGGGTGAGGACATAAGGAGACAGGTGAGTGTGTGAGGGGGTAATGGGGACAGGTGAGTGGCAGAGGGGATATGGAGACAGGTGAGTGGGTGAGGGCATATGGAGACAGGTGTGTCGATTTGGGGGTAGGGATACATTAGAGTGGTGAGGGGATAGGAGGACAGGTGAGTGGGTGAGGACATAAGGAGACAGGTGAGTGTGTGAGGGGGTAATGGGGACAGGTGAGTGGCAGAGGGGATATGGAGACAGGTGAGGGTGAGGACATATGGAGACGGGTGAGTCGGTTTGGGGGTAGGGATAAATTAGCGTGGGTGAGAGGATAAAGTGACAGGTGAGTGGTTGTGCGGGTAGGGAGATAGGTGAGTGGGTGAGGGGGTAGGGGACAGGTGAGTGGGTGAGGGGCGTAGGGGGACAGGTGAGTGGGTGAGGGGGTAGGGAGGCAGGTGAGTGGGTGAGGGGGTAGTGGGGACAGGTGAGTGGCTGAGGGGATATGGAGACAGGTGAGTGGGTGAGGACATATGGAGACGTGTGAGTCGGTTTGGGCGTAGGGATAAATTAGAGTGGGTGAGAGGGTAAGGGGACAGGTGAGTGGTTGTGGGCATATGGAGACAGGTGAGTGGGTGACGGGGGTGGGGAGATAGGTGAGTGGGTGAGGACATATGGAGACAGGTGAGTGATTGTGGGGGCATGGAGACAGGTGAGTGGGTGTGGGGGTAGGGAGACAGGTGAGTGGGGGAAGGGGGTGGGAAGACAGGTGAGTGGGTGAGGATATATGGAGACAGGTGAGTAGGTGTGCGAGTAGGGAGACAGGTGAGAGGGTGAGGGTGGTATGGGGCAGGTGAGTGGGTGAGGGGCGTAGGGGGACAGGTGAGTGGGTGAGGGGCGTAGGGGGACAGGTGAGTGGGTGAGGGGCGTAGGGGGACAGGTGAGTGGGTGAGGGGGTGGGGAGACAGGTGAGTGGGTGAGGACGTATGGAGACAGGTGAGTGGTGTGCAAGTAGGGAGGCATGTCAGTGGATGAGGCGGTAGTGGGGACAGGTGAGTGCCTGAGGGGATATGGAGACAGGTGAGTGGGTGAGGACGTATGGAGACGAGTGTGTTGGTTTGGGGGTAGGGATACATGTGTGTGGGTGAGGGGGTAGTGGGGACAGGTGAGTGGTTGAGGGAATATGGAGACAGGTGAGTGGGTGTGTGGGTAGGGAGACAGGTGAGTGGGTGAGTGGTGTAGGGCGACAGGTGTGTGGATTAGGGTGTGGGGAGACAGGTCAGTGGGTGAGGACATATGGAGACAGGTGAATGGATGAGGGGGTAGGGAGACAGGTGAGTGGGTGAGGACATATGGAGACAGGTGAGTGGGTGTGTGGGTAGGGAGACGGGTGAGGGGGATAGGGGACAGGTCAGTGGGTGAGTGGCGTAGGGCGACAGGTGAGTGGATGAGGGTGTGGGGAGACAGGTGAGTGGGTGAGGACATATAGAGACATGTGAGTGGGTGTGCGGGTAGGGAGACAGGTGAGTGGGTGAGGACATATAGACATGTGAGTGGGTGTGCGGGTAGGGAGAAAGGTGAGTGGGTGTGTGGGTAGTGAGAAAGGTGAGTGGGTGAGGGGAGTGGGGAGATGGGTGAGTGCGTGAGGGGGTAGTTATGTCAGGTGAGTTGCTGAGGTGATATGGAGACAGCTGAGTGGGAGAGGGGGTTAGGGAGAGAGGTGAGTGGGTCTGGGGATAGCGAGACAGGTGAGTGGGTGAAGGGGCTGGGAAGACAGGTGAGTGGGTGAGGACATATGGAGAAAGATGAGTGGGTGTAAGGGTAGGGAGACAGGTGAGTGGGTGAGGCGGGTAGGGGGACAGGTGAGTGGGGTAGGAGGACAGGTGAGTGGGTGAGGACATAAGGAGACAGGTGAGTGTGTGAGGGGGTAATGGGGACAGATGAGTGGCAGAGGGGATATGGAGACAGGTGAGTGGGTGAGGACATATGGAGACAGGTGAGTCGATTTGAGGGTAGGGATACATTAGCGTGGGTGAGGGGGTAGGGGGACAGGTGAGTGGTTGTGCGGGTAGCAAGACAGGTGGGTGGGTGAGTGGGTAGGGGACAGGTGAATGGTGAGGGGCGTAGGGGGACAGGTGAGTGGGTGAGGGGGTAGGGAGGCAGGTGAGTGGGTGAGGGGGGTGGGGAGACAGGTGATTGGTGAGGACATATGGAAACAGGTGAGTCGGTCTGTGGGTAGGGAGACATTTGATTGAGTGATGGTCTAGGGGGACAGGTGAGTGGCTGAGGTTGGTCGGGGGCCAGGGGAGTGGGTGTGGGGTTTGTGTGTCAGGTGAGTGGTTGTGCGGGTAGGTATGCAGGTGAGTGTGTGACAGGGGTAGGGGGACAGGTGAGTAGGTGAGGGGCAGAGGGGGACAGGTGATTGGTTGAGGTGGTAGAAAGACAAGGGAATGGATGAGGTGATAGGGAGACATGTGAGGTGGGTAGGGGGATTGGTGAGTGGGTGAGGGGGGTATGGGGACTAGTGAGTGGGTGAAGGGGTAGGGAGACAGGTGAGCGGGGTAGGGGGACAGGTGAGTGGATGAGGGGTGTATGGGGACTGGAGAGTTGGTCATGTGGGTATACAGGTAGGTATACAGGTGAGTGGGTGACGGGGTAGTGGGACAGGTGAGGGAGTGAGGGAAGTTGAGAGACAAGTGAGTTGTTGAGGGGGTAGAAAGACAGGTGAGTGGATGAGCTGATAGTGAGACAGCTGAGGGGGTAGGGGGACAGGTGAGTGGGTGATGGGGTAGGGAGACAGGTGAGGGGTGTAGGGGGACAGGTGTGTGGGTGAGGGGGGTATGGGGACTGGTGAGTGTGTATGGGGCTATGGAGACAGGTGAGTGGGTGAGGGGGGTAAGTGGACTGGTGAGTGTGTATGGGGCTATGGAGACAGGTGAGTGGGTGAGGGGGGTAAGGGGACTGGTGAGTGTGTATGGGGCTATGGAGACAGGTGAGTGGGTGAGGGGGTTAGGGAGACAGGTGAGTGGGTGAGGGGCGTAGGGTGGGTTGAGCATATTTTTGGAGGTTGGGGTGTAGGGTCAGTAGGATTAGTTGAGGAATCAGTGAAGAAGTTGGTTAATCAGGGATAAAACAAAAATACCTGGAAAAACTCAGCAGGTCTGGCAGCATCTGCAGAGAGGAACACAGTTAATGTTTCGAGTCCGTATGAATCTTCAACAGAACTAAGTAAAAATAGAGGAGAGGGGAAATATAGTTTGGGTGTCAGGAGCGTAGTGAGGCCGGGGAGTGGGGTGGGTGGTCAGAGCTGAAGCCTGTGGTGCGGGGGTGTGGCGGGGGCGGGGGCGGGTGTGGCGGGGGCGGGGGTGGGTGTGGCGGGGGCTGGGGCGGGGGTCGGTGTGGCGGGGGCGGGGGTGGGTGTGGCGGGGGCGGGTGTGGCGGGGGCGGGGGTGGGTGTGGTGGGGGCGGGGGCGGGGGTGGGGGTGGCGGGGGCGGGGGCGGGGGTGGGGGTGGCGGGGGCGGGGGTGGCGGGGGCGGGGGCGGGTGTGGCGGGGGCAGGGGCGGGGGCGGGGGTGGAGGGGGTGGCGGGGGCGGGGGTGGCGGGGGCGGGTGTGGCTGGGCAGGGGCGGGGGTGGCGGGGGTGTGGCGGGGGCGGGGGTGGGTGTGGTGGGGGCGGGGGCGGGTGTGGCGGGGGCGGGTGTGGCGGGGGCGGGGGTGGGTGTGGTGGGGGCGGGGGTGGGTGTGGCAGGGGCGGGGGTGGGTGTGGCGGGGGCGGGGACGGGTGTGGCGGGGGCGGGGGCGGGTGTGGCGAGGGCGGGGGTGGGTGTGGCAGGGTCGGGGGTGGGTGTGGCAGGGTCGGGGGTGGGTGTGGCAGGGTCGGGGGTGGGTGTGGCAGGGGCGGGAGTCAGGTGCTCAGTAGCATTGTTACCCAGGAATTAGAAGAGGCTTTAATCCTTCTAACAGGGGAATTGCCTGAGAGGTGTTGGAGTTTCCCAGGCAATTCCCACATAGTCAGCGCCTCAAGACCTCCAGGGGCCTACTGCGCATCTTTGGGGAGGGGCTCCACAGTACAGACAGCTGAAGATTGGAAGCTGTGGAGTCGGGTGAATTGTGAGTGAGGAGTCTTCTATCAGCTCTTCCACTGTAATGTGGAAAGTGACTGACTCATGTCTCTTGTTTATCCACTATTGGCAGCCCATGTGGGACCATCTCTTTCTCCTCTTTACAGACGTCCTGGAAAGACACAGCCCTTTCAGCAAGTGTTGCCCCCAGTCTAATATCCCTGCTTTTGCACAATGTTGATTTCTGTCTCTTTGCCCTCTGTAATGCTCCTCACTTCTGAAATAAACTGCTGTAAAAACATGAAGATATTATTGTTTTTATCCGGTGCTCACACGGTTTAAGGCCTACACTGCTTTCACTGGCTTTCCCAGTTTCCAGTTACTGCTGCTTAAGAGCCTCCTCCCATGGCACTGGGGTTTTCTCTGCGCGGGGGAGCTCGGTGCCAAGTGTGCAGCACAGCAGCTTTCACCAATGAACTGCTGATGCTCGAGTAGAGAGTCTGACCCTCACCATCACCCTGACCCTGACCCTGTGTAAACTCCAGTCTCTAGAAACAGGAGGGCCCTCCCCTGGAGAAATGGAACTCTGCCGCCAGAGACAGGGGTCTCTCTCTCTCTCTTTCCCAGTGAGTCTCTCTCTCTCTCCATCTCAGTGATCTCTCTCTCTCTCTCTCCCTCCCTGAGAGTCTCTGTCTCTCTCTCTCCCTCTCCCTCTGTCTCTCTCTCAATGAGTCTCTCTCTCTCTCTGTGGGTCTCTCTCTCTCTCACAGTGAGTTTCTCTCTCCTTCAGTGAGTCTCTCTCTCTGTAAGTTTCTCTCTGTCTGAGTGTCTCTCTCCCTGAGAGTCTCTGTCTCTCTCTATCTCTGTCTCTCTTTCTCTCCCTGTCTCTCTCTCTCTCTCTATCTCTCTCACTCTCTCCATCTCTGTGATACTCTCTTTCCCTGAGAATCTGTCTCTCACTGCGTCTGTCTCTCTATCCCTCTGTCTCTGAGTCTCACTCGCTGCCTGTCTGTCTGCCTCTCTCTCTCTGTTTGTCTTCTCTCTTTCAGTGAGTCTCTCTCTATCTCTCTCTCTGTGAGTCTCACTCTCTGTCTGCCTGCCTGTCTCTCTTTCTGTCTGTCTGTCTGTCTGCCTCTCTCTCTCTTCCTGTGATCTCTCTTTCTTTCTCTCTCAGTAAGTCTCTCGGTGCTCTCTCTCTCTCTCTCTCTCAGTGGGTGTCACTCTTTCTGTCTCTCTCTTGGAGAGTCTCCCTCTCGCTCTCTTGGTGAGTCTCTTTCTTTCTGTCTCTCTCTCAGGGAATCTCTTACTCTCTCTCTCGGGGAGTCTCTCTCTCTCTCTCTCTCTCTCTCAAGGAGTCTTTATCTCTTGGTGGGCCTCTCTCTCTCTTTCTTTCTGTCTCTCTCTGTGAGTCTCTCTCTCAGTGATTTCGCTCCTCAGTGAGTCTCTCTTTCTTTGTCCCTCTCTCTCTCTTTTTCTGTCTGTCTCTCTCTCTGTGTGAGTCACTCTCTTTCTCTCTTTCTCCCTCTCTCCCTCTCTCTTTCTATCTCTCTGTCTGTCTCACTCTCTCTCTGTGAGTCTCTCCCTGCCTCTCTTTTGGTGAGCCTCTGTTGGATCCTGTGGATCCTTGTTGCCAATTTGTCCGAGTTGGTATGTTTGATAGAATTGATCAGCAGACGCTTCTTACATGGAAAACCTCAGGCAGAATTTCACAGCAGTGGGATTTAATGTTCCTGCTGAAGTCAATGAGGTTTAGAATGTCTCGCCGCATTTTACGGCCCCGTCCCCGCCAAAACGGGGCTTGTAAAATTCTGCCCCTCTAGTTTATTTACAAAGGTACTCAGCAGCAACTACAGGTGTGCTTTCATCTCAAACTCCACCTCGACACTACTGACCATGGAGATAAAAGCAACATATTGCAGATGCTGGAAATCTGAAACGAAAACCAGAAGTAGTCATTTCTGATAATGGCACAGCATTTACGAGTGCTGAGTTTCAATGGTTTATCAGCCTCAACAATATTACACATGTAAAAACTTCACCGTACCACCCTCCCTCAATCGGACTGGCCGAAAGGGCAGTTCAAACATTTAAGGCAGGCATGAGAAAGCTAACTGGAGATTCCTTAGCAACCAAGCTAGCACACTTTCTTTTCCATTATAGGACTACCCCTCACACATCAACAGGCGTCACCTGCAGTAAGCTTTCCATTGCTCTCTGGAAGATGGCGCAAGCTGAGGAGATGCCGAAAGGCAATCGAGTATATTGGTACAGCCCTGTGTGGGTATTAACTGTGAGAAATTCGCAGGAGGCATTATCTAACTCTAGTTGTTGATAGGCAGTTCCACCTGTCAGCTTGGCATACAGTTCTTCGATTTTTAGAATGGGGTGCCTGTCCAGCTTAGTCACTTTATTAACTGTCAATTTGTAGTCTCCACAAATTTGGACGCTTTGGTCAGATTTAAGGGCGGGGACTATGGGCGCTGCCCATTCTGAGAACTGCATAGGCTGTATAACGCCCAGGTTTTCTAGTCTGTCCAGTTCAGTGTCACCTTTTTCTCGCAGTGCGTAAGGTACTGGTCTCACCTTGATGAATCGGGGGGTGGGGGTTGCCTGGGGTGGGTGGAGGGCGGGGGGTGGGGGGTTGGGGGGTTGCCCCTGGATCCACATGAATTTTTGTTTGCAGCCTCTGGATCTTCCCAAGTTCACCCTTTATGACTGTAGTGTACTTTCTAAGTAGTTCTGGTAACCCACTTGCTCTCAACTGGAAAATTTCAGTCCATTCTAACTTAATCTCCTTTAGCCAGTTTCGCCCCAAGAGGCCTCTCACCTGCTACCACCATCAAGGGTAGCTTTGCCGATTGGCTTCCATAATGGACAGTTCCTGTATTTACCCCTCTGACTTGAATATTTCCCCCCATGTATGTTTTTAATTGGGCAGCTGTTTCTTCTAAATTTAATTGATGTTCCCCATTGTTCAGATATCTGAAGGTATGTTGCCCAATTACTGCAGTGAAGCTCCTGTGTCCACTTGCATTCTAACAGGTCTGCTATTTACTTTCACTGTGACAAATATTGGTTCTGTCTTTCCAACCTTCAAATTAAACAACGAGTAAATGTCTGAATTTGTTGTTTCATGCTCTTTCACATTTTAGATTTCATTGGGTTTTTTCTTTTGTTTAAAGTCTGCTTGACTCTTTCCTTACACTGTCTCACTATATGTCCATTTCTGTAACAATAAAAGCATTCTAATTTTTTAAACTGCCAATCATTAAAAGACTGCTTGATTCCGCCTCTTTTGAAATTATTCCTTGTTTTCGCTGCTAAGTCATTTTTTCTCATTTTCCAGCTAATGGGGGCTTTTTCCTGCTTCTTGGCGGAGCCTTGCATTTTCGTGCCCTTTTTGACCGGGGTTTCTCGCCCGATGTGGGAGTCGGGGTGGCACCATTTTGCGTGTCCTGTATGGCTTTCAAATCTCTTACTGCGCTTTCCATGGCCAGTGCTATCTCTAGCACCTTCTTGAGATCCAAATTTGTTTCGGATAACAATCTCTTCTGAATCATGTCTTCATTCACATCGCACACCAAATGATCTCTCATGTCGTTTTAGAGATGTACCAAACTCACAAACTTGCCACATAAAAAGCAACTGTCTCCCCCGGGGCTCTATTTGTCAGTTAAACTTGAACCATTGCATCATTACTGAGGGCTTTGGTTGATAATGACCCTTCATGAGGTTCACCAATTCATCAAAGGTTTTTGAATCTGGGGCACTGGGTGCCATCAAACTTCAAATCAAGCCATAGGTTTTATTCCCACATGTACTTGCCTCTTCTCTTCCCCCATAATCTCATTCACTTGGAAAAAGAATGTGAGGCATTCAATGTAATGTGACCAATCGTCCATGCTTGGAGCGAAAGGATCAATTCTCCCAAATTGCGGCATCCTGAGAGGGAATTACTTCTCCGATTTGAACAGAACTTCTACTTACAATTGCCAGGCGAGGTACTGTGCCGATTTCATTTCACTTGATTTCTTCTGTTAAACTTGTTTTATTCTCGTCGCCAGTTTGTTGTGAGAGGTGTCCAAGTATTGATAGAATTGATCAGCAGACACTTCTTACACGGAAAACCTCTAGTTTATTTACAAAGGTACTCAGCAACAACTTCAAACTCTATCTCTACACTACTGACCACAGAGGTAGCCTACTCTACTCTCCTATTGGGTATTAAAGATCATGTGATCTTCCTTAAGAAACATTCTTCTAAAAGGTATATTATACATTAGATAAAACCATAATTACCACACTCTCTCACTTGGTGAGTCTCTGTCTCTCTCTCTCTCTCCATCTGTCTGTCTCTCTCCGTGACACACTCTCTCTCTCTCCCTCTCTCGGGTGAGTCTCTGTCTGTCTGTCTCTCTCTCTCTCTCTCTTTCAGTTTGCCTGTCTCTCTGTTTCTCTCTCTCTCTCGCTGAGTCTCTCTCTCTCTCTCTCTCTCTCTCTCTCTTCCTCTCTCTCTGTGAGTCTCTCTCTCTCTCGATGAGTCTCTCTCTCTCTCTCTCGTTCTGTCTCTGTGAGTCTCTCTTTTTCTCCCTCGGTGAGTCTTTCTCTCTCGGTGAGTCTCTCTCTCTCGGTGAGTCTCTCTCTCTCGGTGAGTCTCTCTCTCTCTCTCTCTCTCTCGATGAGTCTCTCTCTCTCTCGTTCTGTCTCTGTGAGTCTCTCTTTTTCTCTCTCGGTGAGTCTTTCTCTTTTGGTGAGTCTCTCTCTCTCAGTGGGACTCTCTCTTTCTGCCTCTCTCTCTCTCTCATTCTCTCTGTCTCTCTGTCTCTCTCTCTGTAGCCTCCCTCAGGCTGAGATTGGGAATCGATTGTATAATTGAGAAGTTTATGCTGCCCTCTGCCTCTTGGTGTTTGTGCATTACCTTTAGTTTTGAAGGACTGATGACAAAGTTTGCAGTGATAGGGACGGATGTTGGTGTGAGTCTGAAGGTGGATCTTCAGGGTGCTGGGTTTCTTACAGCAGATTCCACATTCCTTGCACATGTATTTCCCTCGGCCACGACTTCTCTCGCCCACCTGGTCTCTAAAAAGAGGATCAAACTTTACAGAATTAGTGAGAAAAAACAGTCAGCAAATTAACGTATCCACTCCACTCGCAGTCCAAATGACCCCTGATTATTGGAAAGTGAACACTTGACTGGACTCTACCCTCAGCCTCATCAATGAGTCCATAGGTAGGGACTCACTGGCCGAGTTCTCCAGGGGCTGCCAGTGGTTCAGTGGCTGTGTGGTCCATTTCCAATTGTGCAGCAAAATCCAGACTGCAGAACGGGACAATGCAGAACGGGACAATGCAGCACGGGACAGTGCAGCACAGGACAGTGCAGCATGGGACAGTGCAGCACGGGACAGTGCAGCACGGAGCAATGCAGCACGGGACAGTGCAGCACGGAGCAATGCAGCACGGGACAGTGCAGCACGGGACAGTGCAGCACGGAGCAATGCAGCACGGGACAGTGCAGCACGGGACAGTGCAGCACAGGGCAATGCAGCACAGGGCAATGCAGCACAGGGCAATGCAGCACAGGGCAATGCAGCACGGAGCAATGCAGCACGGAGCAATGCAGCACGGAGCAATGCAGCATGGAACAATGCAGCACGGGGCAATGCAGCACGGGGCAATGCAGCACGGAGCAATGCAGCACGGAGCAATGCAGCACAGGGCAATGCAGCACGGAGCAATGCAGCACAGGGCAATGCAGCACGGAACAATGTAGCATGGAACAATGTAGCACGGAGCAATGCAGCACAGGGCAATGCAGCACAGGGCAATGCAGCATGACACAATGCAGCAGCCCCTTCACATATCAGAGCCTTTCACATCTGCATTCACAGGGTCACAGAATCAAACACAAATGGACATCTGACCACTCACCCTCCATCGGAGCTGCCTGAATGCGTGCACTTGCTGCCTCTGCATCTCCTTCTTCCCAGGGCAGTCACCAGTGGCTTGGGGACCAACTTCTGTCTAGAGCGAGTGCTCAGGGCAATCTGCAGAGACATGAATGTGTGTATTAAATATGTTCAACATCAGCAGAATCTGTTAAAGAGAGTGACAATAGGAATTTGGTGGGAGTGGGAATTTGCTGTAGTCAGGGGGAGGAGTTTAGGGGGAGGAAAGTGCAGAGTGGGTGGGAAGTGAGGGTTTGGAGGGAGGTGAGGATTTGGAGGGAAATGAAGAGGGCAGGGAAATGAGGAGGCGGAGAGTGGTGGGAATTGGGAGAGAGGTGAGGAGGAGGGGAGGGAGGTGAAGAGGGGGAGGGAAGTGAAGATGGGAATGGAGGTGAGGGGTGAGGAAGTGAAGAGAGGGAGGGAGATGAGGAGGGGAGCAAGATGAGGAAGGGAAAGGAGGTGAGGATAGAAAGGGAGGTGAGGAGGGGAGGCGGATGAGGAGGGGGAGGCAGGTGAGGAGGGGCAGGAGGTTAGGAGGGGTAGCGAAGCGAGGAAGAGTGATGTGAGTAGGAGCAGGTGTTTGAGGATTGGGAGGGAGGTGAGGAGGGGATGGGGTGGATTAGGAGGGTGGTGAGGAAGGTAGGGAGGTGAGGAGCAGG
>NW_027599431.1:0-26565 GCF_964194155.1 Cetorhinus maximus
CTATCTCTGTAACCTCCTCCAGCCCCTACACCCCTCCCTATCTCTGTAACCTCCTCCAGCCCCCTACACTCCTCCCTATCTCTGTAAAGTCCTCCAGCCCCTACACCCCTCCCTATCTCTGTAACCTCCTCCAGCCCCCTACACTCCTCCCTATCTCTGTAAAGCCCTCCAGCCCCTACACCCCTCCCTATCTCTGTAACCTCCTCCAGCCCCTACAACCCGCCCTATCTCTGTAACCTCCTCCAGCCCCACACCCCTCCCTATCTCTGTAACCTCCTCCAGCCCCCTACACCCCTCCCTATCTCTGTAACCCCTTCCAGCCCCCTACACCCCTCCCTATCTCTGTAACCCCCTACACCCCTCCCTATCTCTGTAACCTCCTCCAGACCCTACACCCCTCCCTATCTCTTGTAACCTCCTCCAGCTCCTACACCCCTCCTTATCTCTGTAACCTCCTCCAGTCCCTACACCCCTCCCTATCTCTGTAACCTCCTCCAGCCCCTACAACCCTCCCTATCTCTGTGACCGCCTCCAGCCCCTACACCCCTCCCTATCTCTGTAACCTCCTCCAGCCCCTACACCCCTCCCTATCTCTGTAACCGCCTCCAGCCCCTACACCCCTCCCTATCTCTGTAACCTCCTCCAGCCCCCTACACCCCTCCCCATCTCTGTAACCTCCTCCAGCCCCCTACACCCCTCCCTATCTCTGTAACCCTCCTCCAGCCCGTACACCCCTCCCTATCTCTGTAACCTCCTCCAACCCCTACAACCCTCCCTATCTCTGTAACCTCCCCCAGCCCCCTACAGCCCTCCCACTCTCTGTAACCTCCTCCAACCCCTACACCCCTCCCTATCTCTGTAACCTCCTCCAGCCCCTACACCCCTCCCTATCTCTGTAACCTCCTCCAGCCCCCTACACTCCTCCCTATCTCTGTAAACTCCTCCAGCCCCTACACCCCTCCCTATCTCTGTAACCTCCTCCAGCCCCCTACACTCCTCCCTATCTCTGTAAAGCCCTCCAGCCCCTACACCCCTCCCTATCTCTGTAACCTCCTCCAGCCCCTACAACCCGCCCTATCTCTGTAACCTCCTCCAGCCCCACACCCCTCCCTATCTCTGTAACCTCCTCCAGCCCCACACCCCTCCCTATCTCTGTAACCTCCTCCAGCCCCCTACTCCCCTCCCTATCTATGTAACGTCCTCCAGCCCCTACAACCCTCCCTATCTCTGTAACCTCCTCCATCCCCCTACACCCGTCCCTATCTCTGTAACCTCCTCCAGCCCCCTACAACCCTCCCTATCTCTGCAACCTCCTCCAGCCCCCCTACACCCCTCCCTATCTCTGTAACCTCCTGCAGCCCCTACACCCCTCCCTATCTCTGTAACCTCATCCATCCCCTACAACCCTTCCTATCTCTGTAACCTCCTCCATCCCCCTACACCGCTCCCTATCTCTGTAACCTCCTCCATCCCCCTCCAACCCTCCCTATCTCTGTAACCTCCTCCAGCCCCCTACAACCCTCCCTATCTCTGCAACCGCCTCCAACCCCCTACACCCCTCCCTATCTCTGTAACCTCCCCCAGCCACTACACCCCTCCCTATCTCTGTAACCTCCTCCAGCCCCTACAACCCTCCCTATCTCTGTAACCTCCTGCAGCCCCTACACCCCTCCCTATCTCTGTAACCTCCTCCAGCCCCCTCCGACCCTCCCTATCTCTGTAACCTCCTCCAGCCCCCTACACCCCTCCCTATCTCTGTAACCCTCCTCCAGCCCGTACACCCCTCCCTATCTCTGTAACCACCACCAGCCCCAACACCCCTCCCCATCTCTGTAACCTCCCAGGCCCTACAGCCCTCCCTATCTCTGTAACCTCCTCCATCCCCTACAACCCTCCCTATCTGTGTAACCTCCTCCATCCCCCTACACAGCTCCCTATCTCTGTAACCTCCTCCATGCCCCTACAACCCTCCCTATCTCTGTAACCTCCTCCAGCCCCCTACAACCCTCCCTATCTCTGAAACCTCCTCCAACCCCCTACACCCCTCCCTATCTCTGTAACCTCCCCCAGCCCCTACACCCCTCCCTATCTCTGTAACCTCCTCCAACCCTCTACACCCCTCCCTATCCCTGTAACCTCCTCCAACCCCCTACACCCCTCCCTATCTCTGTAACCTCCTCCAACCCCCTACACCCCTCCCTATCTCTGTAACCTCCTCCAGCCCCTACAACCCTCCCTATCTCTGTAACCTCCTCCAACCCCCTGCACCCCTCCCTATCTCTGTAACCTCCTACATCCCCTACACCCCTCCCTATCTCTGTAACCCCCTACACCCCTCCCTAACTCTGTAACCTCCTCCAGACCCTACACCCCTCCCTATCTCTTGTAACCTCCTCCAGCTCCTACACCTCTCCCTATCTCTGTAACCTCCTCCAACCCCCTACACCTCTCCCTATCTCTGTAACCTCCTCCAACCCCCTACACCTCTCCCTATCTCTGTAACCTCCTCCAACCCCCTACACCTCTCCCTATCTCTGTAACCTCCTCCAACCCCCTACACCCCTCCCTATCTCTGTAACCTCCTCCAGCCCCTACAACCCTCCCTATCTCTGTAACCCCCTCCAGCCCCAACACCCCTCCCTATCTCTGTAACTTCCTCCAGCCCCTATACCCCTCCCTATCTCTGTAACCTCCTCCAGCCCCTACACCCCTCCCTATCTCTGTAACTTCCTCCAGCCCCTACACCCCTCCGTTTCTCCATTACCTACTCCAGCCCCTACACCCCTCCCTATCTCTGTAACCTCCTCCAGCCCCTACACCCCTCCCTATCTCTGTAACCTCCTACATCCCCTACACCCCTCCCTATCTCTGTAACCTCCTCCAGCCACTACACCCCTCCCTATCTCTGTAACCTCCTCCGGCTCCCTACACCCCTCCTTATCCCTGTAACCTCCTCCAGTCCCTACACCCCTCCCTATCTCTGTAACCTCCTCCAGCCCCTACACCCCTCCCTATCTCTGTAACCTCCTCCAGCCCCTACACCCCTCCCTATCTCTGTAACCTCCTCCAGCCCATACACCCCTCCCTATCTCTGTAACCTCCTCCAGCCCCTACATTCCTCCCTATCTCTGTAACCTCCTCCAGCCCCTACACCCCTCCCTATCTCTGTAACCTCCTCCAGCCCCCTACACCCCTCCCTATCTCTGTAACCCCTTCCAGCCCCCTACACCCCTCCCTATCTCTGTAACCTCCTCCAGCCCCTACACCCCTCCCTATCTCTGTAACCTCCCCCAGCCCCCTACAGCCCTCCCTATCTCTGTAACCTCCTCCAACCCCTACACCCCTCCCTATCTCTGTAACCTCCTCCAGCCCCTACACCCCTCCCTAACTCTGTAACCTCCTCCAGCCCCCTACACTCCTCCCTATCTCTGTAAACTTCTCCCTATCTCTGTAAACTCCTCCAGCCCCTACACCCCTCCCTATCTCTGTAACCTCCTCCAGCCCCCTACACTCCTCCCTATCTCTGTAAAGCCCTCCAGCCCCTACACCCCTCCCTATCTCTGTAACCTCCTCCAGCCCCTACAACCCGCCCTATCTCTGTAACCTCCTCCAGCCCCACACCTTTCCCTATCTCTGTAACCTCCTCCAGCCCCACACCCCTCCCTATCTCTGTAACCTCCTCCAGCCCCCTACACCCCTCCCTATCTATGTAATGTCCTCCAGCCCCTACAACCCTCCCTATCTCTGTAACCTCCTCCATCCCCCTACACCCGTCCCTATCACTGTAACCTCCTCCAGCCCCTACAACCCTCCCTATCTCTGTAACCTCCTCCAACCCCCTACACCCTCCCTATCTCTGTAACCTCCTCCAACCCCCTACACCCCTCCCTATCCCTGTAACCTCCTCCAACCCCCTACACCCCTCCCTATCTCTGTAACCTCCTCCAACCCCCTACACCCCTCCCTATCTCTGTAACCTCCTCCAGCCCCTACAACGCTCCCTATCTCTGTAACCTCCTCCAACCCCCTGCACCCCTCCCTATCTCTGTAACCTCCTACATCCCCTACACCCCTCCCTATCTCTGTAACCCCCTACACCCCTCCCTATCTCTGTAACCTCCTCCAGACCCTACACCCCTCCCTATCTCTTGTAACCTCCTCCAGCTCCTACACCTCTCCCTATCTCTGTAACCTCCTCCAACCCCCTACACCTCTCCCTATCTCTGTAACCTCCTCCAACCCCCTACACCTCTCCCTATCTCTGTAACCTCCTCCAACCCCCTACACCTCTCCCTATCTCTGTAACCTCCTCCAACCCCCTACACCCCTCCCTATCTCTGTAACCTCCTCCAGCCCCTACAACCCTCCCTATCTCTGTAACCCCCTCCAGCCCCAACACCCCTCCCTATCTCTGTAACTTCCTCCAGCCCCTACACCCCTCCCTATCTCTGTAACCTCCTCCAGCCCCTACACCCCTCCCTATCTCTGTAACTTCCTCCAGCCCCTACACCCCTCCGTTTCTCCGTTACCTACTCCAGCCCCTACACCCCTCCCTATCTCTGTAACCTCCTCCAGCCCCTACACCCCTCCCTATCTCTGTAACCTCCTACAGCCCCTACACCCCTCCCTATCTCTGTAACCTCCTCCAGCCACTACACCCCTCCCTATCTCTGTAACCTCCTCCGGCTCCCTACACCCCTCCTTATCCCTGTAACCTCCTCCAGTCCCTACACCCCTCCCTATCTCTGTAACCTCCTCCAGCCCCTACACCCCTCCCTATCTCTGTAACCTCCTCCAGCCCCTACACCCTTCCCTATCTCTGTAACCTCCTCCAGCCCATACACCCCTCCCTATCTCTGTAACCTCCTCCAGCCCCTACATTCCTCCCTATCTCTGTAACCTCCTCCAGCCCCTACACCCCTCCCTATCTCTGTAACCTCCTCCAGCCCCCTACACCCCTCCCTATCTCTGTAACCCCTTCCAGCCCCCTACACCCCTCCCTATCTCTGTAACCTCCTCCAGCCCCTACACCCCTCCCTATCTCTGTAACCTCCTCCAGCCCCTACACCCCTCCCTATCTCTGTAACGTTCTCCAGCCACTACACCCCTCCCTATCTCTGTAACCTCCTCCGGCTCCCTACACCCCTCCTTATCCCTGTAACCTCCTCCAGTCCCTACACCCCTCCCTATCTCTGTAACCTCCTCCAGCCCCTACACCCCTCCCTATCTCTGTAACCTCCCCCAGCCCCTACGCCCCTCCCTATCTCTGTAACCTCCTCCAGCCCATACACCCCTCCCTATCTCTGTAACCTCCTCCAGCCCCTACATTCCTCCCTATCTCTGTAACCTCCTCCAGCCCCTACACCCCTCCCTATCTCTGTAACCCCTTCCAGCCCCCTACACCCCTCCCTATCTCTGTAACCCCCTACACCCCTCCCTATCTCTGTAACCTCCTCCAGACCCTACACCCCTCCCTATCTCTTGTAACCTCCTCCAGCTCCTACACCCCTCCTTATCTCTGTAACCTCCTCCAGTCCCTACACCCCTCCCTATCTCTGTAACCTCCTCCAGCCCCTACAACCCTCCCTATCTCTGTGACCGCCTCCAGCCCCAACACCCCTCCCTATCTCTGTAACCTCCTCCAGCCCCTACACCCCTCCCTATCTCTGTAACCGCCTCCAGCCCCTACACCCCTCCCTATCTCTGTAACCTCCTCCAGCCCCCTACACCCCTCCCCATCTCTGTAACCTCCTCCAGCCCCCTACACCCCTCCCTATCTCTGTAACCCTCCTCCAGCCCGTACACCCCTCCCTATCTCTGTAACCTCCTCCAACCCCTACAACCCTCCCTATCTCTGTAACCTCCCCCAGCCCCCTACAGCCCTCCCTATCTCTGTAACCTCCTCCAACCCCTACACCCCTCCCTATCTCTGTAACCTCCTCCAGCCCCTACACCCCTCCCTATCTCTGTAACCTCCTCCAGCCCCCTACACTCCTCCCTATCTCTGTAAAGTCCTCCAGCCCCTACACCCCTCCCTATCTCTGTAACCTCCTCCAGCCCCCTACACTCCTCCCTATCTCTGTAAAGCCCTCCAGCCCCTACACCCCTCCCTATCTCTGTAACCTCCTCCAGCCCCTACAACCCGCCCTATCTCTGTAACCTCCTCCAGCCCCACACCCCTCCCTATCTCTGTAACCTCCTCCAGCCCCCTACACCCCTCCCTATCTCTGTAACCCCTTCCAGCCCCCTACACCCCTCCCTATCTCTGTAACCCCCTACACCCCTCCCTATCTCTGTAACCTCCTCCAGACCCTACACCCCTCCCTATCTCTTGTAACCTCCTCCAGCTCCTACACCCCTCCTTATCTCTGTAACCTCCTCCAGTCCCTACACCCCTCCCTATCTCTGTAACCTCCTCCAGCCCCTACAACCCTCCCTATCTCTGTGACCGCCTCCAGCCCCTACACCCCTCCCTATCTCTGTAACCTCCTCCAGCCCCTACACCCCTCCCTATCTCTGTAACCGCCTCCAGCCCCTACACCCCTCCCTATCTCTGTAACCTCCTCCAGCCCCCTACACCCCTCCCCATCTCTGTAACCTCCTCCAGCCCCCTACACCCCTCCCTATCTCTGTAACCCTCCTCCAGCCCGTACACCCCTCCCTATCTCTGTAACCTCCTCCAACCCCTACAACCCTCCCTATCTCTGTAACCTCCTCCAGCCCCCTACACTCCTCCCTATCTCTGTAAACTCCTCCAGCCCCTACACCCTTCCCTATCTCTGTAACCTCCTCCAGCCCCCTTCACTCCTCCCTATCTCTGTAAAGCCCTCCAGCCCCTACACCCCTCCCTATCTCTGTAACCTCCTCCAGCCCCTACAACCCGCCCTATCTCTGTAACCTCCTCCAGCCCCACATCCCTCCCCATCTCTGTAACCTCCTCCAGCCCCACACCCCTCCCTATCTCTGTAACCTCCTCCAGTCCCCTACACCCCTCCCTATCTATGTAACGTCCTCCAGCCCCTACAACCCTCCCTATCTCTGTAACCTCCTCCATCCCCCTACACCCGTCCCTATCTTTGTAACCTCCTCCAGCCCCCTACAACCCTCCCTATCTCTGCAACCTCCTCCAGCCCCCTACACCCCTCCCTATCTCTGTAACCTCCTGCAGCCCCTACACCCCTCCCTATCTCTGTAACCTCCTCCATCCCCTACAACCCTCCCTATCTCTGTAACCTCCTCCATCCCCCTACACCACTCCCTATCTCTGTAACCTCCTCCATCCCCCTCCAACCCTCCCTATCTCTGTAACCTCCTCCAGCCCCCTACAACCCTCCCTATCTCTGCAACCGCCTCCAACCCCCTACACCCCTCCCTATCTCTGTAACCTCCCCCAGCCCCTACACCCCTCCCTATCTCTGTAACCTCCTCCAGCCCCTACAACCCTCCCTATCTCTGTAACCTCCTCCAACCCCCTACACCCTCCCTATCTCTGTAATCTCCTCCAACCCCCTACACCCCTCCCTATCCCTGTAACCTCCTCCAACCCCCTTCACCCCTCCCTATCTCTGTAACCTCCTCCAACCCCCTACACCCCTCCCTATCTCTGTAACCTCCTCCAGCCCCTACAACCCTCCCTATCTCTGTAACCTCCTCCAACCCCCTACACCTCTCCCTATCTCTGTAACCTCCTCCAACCCCCTACACCCCTCCCTATCTCTGTAACCTCCTCCAGCCCCCCTACACCCCTCCCTATCTCTGTAACCTCCTCCAGCCCCTACACCCCTCCCTATCTCTGTAACCTCCTCCAGCCCCCTCCGACCCTCCCTATCTCTGTTATCTCCTCCAGCCCCCTACACCCCTCCCTATCTCTGTAACCCTCCTCCAGCCCGTACACCCCTCCCTATCTCTGTAACCACCACCAGCCCCAACACCCCTCACTATCTCTGTAACCTCCTCCAACCCCTACAACCCTCCCTATCTCTGTAACCTGCCCCAGCCCCCTACAGCCCTCCCTATCTCTGTAACCTCCTCCAGCCCCTACACCCCTCTCTATCTCTGTAACCTCCTCCAGCCCCTACACCCCTCCCTGTCTCTGTAACCTCCTCCAGCCCCCTACACTGCTCCCTATCTCTGTAAACTCCTCCAGCCCCTACACCCCTCCCTATCTCTGTAACCTCCTCCAGCCCCCTACACTCCACCCTATCTCTGTAAACTCCTCCAGCCCCTTCACCCCTCCCTATCTCTGTAACCTCCTCCAGCCCCTACACCCCTCCCTATCTCTGTAACCTCCTCCAGCCCCCCTACACCCCTCCCTATCTCTGTAACCTCCTCCAGCCCCTACACCCCTCCCTATCTCTGTAACCTCCTCCAGCCCCCTCCGACCCTCCCTATCTCTGTAACCTCCTCCAGCCCCCTACACCCCTCCCTATCTCTGTAACCCTCCTCCAGCCCGTACACCCCTCCCTATCTCTGTAACCACCACCAGCCCCAACACCCCTCCCCATCTCTGTAACCTCCCAGGCCCTACAGCCCTCCCTATCTCTGTAACCTCCTCCATCCCCTACAACCCTCCCTATCTGTGTAACCTCCTCCATCCCCCTACACAGCTCCCTATCTCTGTAACCTCCTCCATGCCCCTACAACCCTCCCTATCTCTGTAACCTCCTCCAGCCCCCTACAACCCTCCCTATCTCTGAAACCTCCTCCAACCCCCTACACCCCTCCCTATCTCTGTAACCTCCCCCAGCCCCTACACCCCTCCCTATCTCTGTAACCTCCTCCAACCCTCTACACCCCTCCCTATCCCTGTAACCTCCTCCAACCCCCTACACCCCTCCCTATCTCTGTAACCTCCTCCAACCCCCTACACCCCTCCCTATCTCTGTAACCTCCTCCAGCCCCTACAACCCTCCCTATCTCTGTAACCTCCTCCAACCCCCTGCACCCCTCCCTATCTCTGTAACCTCCTACATCCCCTACACCCCTCCCTATCTCTGTAAACCCCTACACCCCTCCCTATCTCTGTAACCTCCTCCAGACCCTACACCCCTCCCTATCTCTTGTAAACTCCTCCAGCTCCTACACCCCTCCCTATCTCTGTAACCTCCTCCAACCCCCTACACCTCTCCCTATCTCTGTAACCTCCTCCAACCCCCTACACCCCTCCCTATCTCTGTAACCTCCTCCAACCCCCTACACCTCTCCCTATCTCTGTAACCTCCTCCAACCCCCTACACCCCTCCCTATCTCTGTATCCTCCTCCAGCCCCTACTCCCCTCCCTATCTCTGTAACCTCCTCCAGCCCCTACACCCCTCCCTATTTCTGTAACCTCCTCCAGTCCCCTCCGACCCTCCCTATCTCTGTAACCTCCTCCAGCCCCCTACACCCCTCCCTATCTCTGTAACCTCCTCCAGTCCCCTACACCCCTCCCTATCTCTGTAACCTCCTCCAGCCCCTACACCCCTCCCTATCGCTGTAACCTCCTCCAGCCCCCTACACCCCTCCCTATCTCTGTAACCCTCTTCCAGCCCGTACACTCCTCCCTATCTCTGTAACCTCCTCCAACCCCTACAACCCTCCCTATCTCTGTAACCTCCCCCAGCCCCCTACAGCCCTCCCTATCTCTGTAATCTCCCAGGCCCTACAGCCCTCCCTATCTCTGTAACCTCCGCCATCCCCTACACCCCTCTCTATCTCTGTAAACTCCTCCAGCCCCTATACCCCTCCCTATCTCTGTAACCTCCTTCAGCCCATACAACCCGCCCTATCTCTGTAACCTCCTCCAGCCCCTACACCCCTCCCTATCTATGTAACGTCCTCCAGCCCCCTACACCCCTCCCTATCTCTGTAACCTCCTCCAGCCCCTACACCCCTCCCTATCTCTGTAACCTCCTCCAGCCCCTACACCCCTCCCCATCTCTGTAACCTCCCAGGCCCTACAGCCCTCCCTATCTCTGTAACCTCCTCCAGCCCCTACACCCCTCCCTATCTCTGTAACCTCCTCCAGCCCCTACAACCCTCCCTATCTCTGTAACCTCCTCCATCCCCCTACACCCGTCCCTATCTCTGTAACCTCCTCCAGCCCCCTACAACCCTCCCTATCTCTGCAACCTCCTCCAGCCCCATACACCCCTCCCTATCTCTGTAACCTCCTCCAGCCCCTACACCCCTCCCTATCTCTGTAACCTCCTCCATCCCCTACAACCCTCCCTATCTCTGTAACCTCCTCCATCCCCCTACACCGCTCCCTATCTCTGTTACCTCCTCCATCCCCCTACAACCCTCCCTATCTCTGTAACCTCCTCCAGCCCCCTACAACCCTCCCTATCTCTGTAACCTCCTCCAGACCCCTACACCCCTCCCTATCTCTGTAACCTCCTCCAGACCCCTACACCCCTCCCTATCTCTGTAACCTCCTCCAGCCCCCCTACACCCCTCCCTATCTCTGTAACCTCCTCCAACCCCTACACCCCTCCCTATCTCTGTAACCTCCTCCAACCCCCTACACCCTCCCTATCTCTGTAACCTCCTCCAACCCCCTACACCCCTCCCTATCCCTGTAACCTCCTCCAACCCCCTTCACCCCTCCCTATCTCTGTAACCTCCTCCAACCCCCTACACCCCTCCCTATCTCTGTAACCTCCTCCAGCCCCTACAACCCTCCCTATCTCTGTAACCTCCTCCAACCCCCTACACCTCTCCCTATCTCTGTAACCTCCTCCAACCCCCTACACCCCTCCCTATCTCTGTAACCTCCTCCAGCCCCCCTACAACCCTCCCTATCTCTGTATCTCCTCCAGCCCCTACACCCCTCCCTATCTCTGTAACCACCACCAGCCCCCTCCGACCCTCCCTATCTCTGTAACCTCCTCCAACCCCTACAACCCTCCCTATCTCTGTAACCTCCCCCAGCCCCTACAGCCCTCCCTATCTCTGTAACCTCCTCCAGCCCCTACACCCCTCGCTATATCTGTAACCTCCCCCAGCCCCCTACAGCCCTCCCTATCTCTGTAACCTCCTCCAACCCCTACACCCCTCCCTATCTCTGTAACCTCCTCCAGCCCCTACACCCCTCCCTATCTCTGTTCACCTCCTCCAGCCCCCTACACTCCTCCCTATCTCTGTAAACTCCTCCAGCCCCTACACCCCTCCCTATCTCTGTAACCTCCTCCAGCCCCCTACACTCCTCCCTATCTCTGTAAAGCCCTCCAGCCCCTACACCCCTCCCTATCTCTGTAACCTCCTCCAGCCCCTACAACCCGCCCTATCTCTGTAACCTCCTCCAGCCCCACACCCCTCCCTATCTCTGTAACCTCCTCCAGCCCCCTACACCCCTCCCTATCTCTGTAACCCCTTCCAGCCCCCTACACCCCTCCCTATCTCTGTAACCCCCTACACCCCTCCCTATCTCTGTAACCTCCTCCAGACCCTACACCCCTCCCTATCTCTTGTAACCTCCTCCAGCTCCTACACCCCTCCTTATCTCTGTAACCTCCTCCAGTCCCTACACCCCTCCCTATCTCTGTAACCTCCTCCATCCCCCCACACTGCTCCCTATCTCTGTAAACTCCTCCAGCCCCTACACCCCTCCCTATCTCTGTAACCTCCTCCAGCCCCCTACACTCCTCCCTATCTCTGTAAACTCCTCCAGCCCCTTCACCCCTCCCTATCTCTGTAACCTCCTCCAGCCCCCTACACCCCTCCCTATCTGTGCAACCTCCTCCAGCCCGTACACCCCTCCCCATCTCTGTAACCTCCCAGGCCCTACAGCCCTCCCTATCTCTGTAACCTCCTCCAGCCCCCTACAACCCTCCCTATCTCTGCAACCTCCTCCAGCCCCCTACACCCCTCCCTATCTCTGTAACCTCCTCCAGCCCCTACACCCCTCCCTATCTCTGTATCATCCTCCATCCCCTACAACCCTCCCTATCTCTGTAACCTCCTCCATCCCCCTACACAGCTCCCTATCTCTGTAACCTCCTCCATGCCCCTACAACCCTCCCTATCTCTGTAACCTCCTCCAGCCCCCTACAACCCTCCCTATCTCTGAAACCTCCTCCAACCCCCTACACCCCTCCCTATCTCTGTAACCTCCCCCAGCCCCTACACCCCTCCCTATCTCTGTAACCTCCTCCAGCCCCTACAACCCTCCCTATCTCTGTAACCTCCTCCAACCCCGTACACCCTCCCTATCTCTGTAACCTCCTCCAACCCTCTACACCCCTCCCTATCCCTGTAACCTCCTCCAACCCCCTACACCCCTCCCTATCTCTGTAACCTCCTCCAACCCCCTACACCCCTCCCTATCTCTGTAACCTCCTCCAGCCCCTACAACCCTCCCTATCTCTGTAACCTCCTCCAACCCCCTGCACCCCTCCCTATCTCTGTAACCTCCTACATCCCCTACACCCCTCCCTATCTCTGTAAACCCCTACACCCCTCCCTATCTCTGTAACCTCCTCCAGACCCTACACCCCTCCCTATCTCTTGTAAACTCCTCCAGCTCCTACACCCCTCCCTATCTCTGTTAACTCCTCCAACCCCCTACACCTCTCCCTATCTCTGTAAACTCCTCCAACCCCCTACATCTCTCCCTATCTCTGTAACCTCCTCCAACCCCCTACACCTCTCCCTATCTCTGTAACCTCCTCCAACCCCCTACAACCCTCCCTATCTCTGTAACCTCCTCCAACCCCCTGCACCCCTCCCTATCTCTGTAACCTCCTACATCCACTACACCCCTCCCTATCTCTGTAAACCCCTACACCCCTCCCTATCTCTGTAACCTCCTCCAGACCCTACACCCCTCCCTATCTCTTGTAAACTCCTCCAGCTCCTACACCCCTCCCTATCTCTGTAACCTCCTCCAACCCCCTACACCTCTCCCTATCTCTGTAACCTCCTCCAACCCCCTACACCTCTCCCTATCTCTGTAACCTCCTCCAACCCCCTACACCTCTCCCTATCTCTGTAACCTCCTCCAACCCCCTACACCTCTCCCTATCTCTGTAACCTCCTCCAACCCCCTACACCCCTCCCTATCTCTGTAACCTCCTCCAGCCCCTACACCCCTCCCTATCTCTGTAACCTCCTCCAGCCCCCTTCGACCCTCCCTATCTCTGTAACCTCCTCCAGCCCCCTACACCCCTCCCTATCTCTGTAACCTCCTCCAGTCCCCTACACCCCTCCCTATCTCTGTAACCCTCTTCCAGCCCGTACACCCCTCCCTATCTCTGTAACCTCCTCCAACCCCTACAACCCTCCCTATCTCTGTAACCTCCCCCAGCCCCCTACAGCCCTCCCCATCTCTGTAACCTCCCAGGCCCTACAGCCCTCCCTATCTCTGTAACCTCCGCCATCCCCTACACCCCTCCCTATCTCTGTAACCTCCTCCAGCCCCCTACAGCCCTCCCTATATCTGTAACCTCCTCCAGCCCCTACACCCCTCCCTATCTCTGTAACCTCCTCCATCCCCTACACCCCTCCCTATCTCTGTAACCTCCTCCATCCCCTACACCCCTCCCTATCTCTGTAACCTCCTCCATCCCCCTACACCGCTCCCTATCTCTGTAACCTCCTCCATGCCCCTACAACCCTCCCTATCTCTGTAACCTCCTCCAGCCCCCTACACCCCTCCCTATCTCTGTAACCTCCTCCAACCCCCTACACCCCTCCCTATCTCTGTAACCTCCTCCAGCCCCTACAACCCTCCCTATCTCTGTAACCTCCTCCAACCCCCTGCACCCCTCCCTATCTCTGTAACCTCCTACATCCCCTACACCCCTCCCTATCTCTGTAAACCCCTACACCCCTCCCTATCTCTGTAACCTCCTCCAGACCCTACACCCCTCCCTATCTCTTGTAAACTCCTCCAGCCCCTACACCCCTCCCTATCTCTGTAACCTCCTCCAACCCCCTACACCTCTCCCTATCTCTGTAACCTCCTCCAACCCCCTACACCCCTCCCTATCTCTGTAACCTCCTCCAGCCCCTACTCCCCTCCCTATCTCTGTAACCTCCTCCAGCCCCTACACCCCTCCCTATCTCTGTAACCTCCTCCAGCCCCCTTCGACCCTCCCTATCTCTGTAACCTCCTCCAGCCCCCTACACCCCTCCCTATCTCTGTAACCTCCTCCAGTCCCCTACACCCCTCCCTATCTCTGTATCCTCCTCCAGCCCCTACACCCCTCCCTATCGCTGTAACCTCCTCCAGCCCCCTACACCCCTCCCTATCTCTGTAACCCTCTTCCAGCCCGTACACCCCTCCCTATCTCTGTAACCTCCTCCAACCCCTACAACCATCCCTATCTCTGTAACCTCCCCCAGCCCCCTACAGCCCTCCCCATCTCTGTAACCTCCCAGGCCCTACAGCCCTCCCTATCTCTGTAACCTCCGCCATCCCCTACACCCCTCCCTATCTCTGTAACCTCCTCCAGCCCCCTACAGCCCTCCCTATATCTGTAACCTCCTCCAGCCCCTACACCCCTCCCTATCTCTGTAACCTCCTCCATCCCCTACACCCCTCCCTATCTCTGTAACCTCCTCCATCCCCTACACCCCTCCCTATCTCTGTAACCTCCTCCAGTCCCCTACACCCCTCCCTATCTCTGTAACCTCCTCCATCCCCTACACCCCTCCCTATCTCTGTAACCTACTCCATCCCCCTACACCGCTCCCTATCTCTGTAACCTCCTCCATGCCCCTACAACCCTCCCTATCTCTGTAACCTCCTCCAGCCCCCTACAACCCTCCCTATCTCTGAAACCTCCTCCAACCCCCTACATCCCTCCCTATCTCTGTAACCTCCCCCAGCCCCTACACCCCTCCCTATCTCTGTAACCTCCTCCAGCCCCTACAACCCTCCCTATCTCTGTAACCTCCTCCAACCCCGTACACCCTCCCTATCTCTGTAACCTCCTCCAACCCTCTACACCCCTCCCTATCCCTGTAACCTCCTCCAACCCCCTACGCCCCTCCCTATCTCTGTAACCTCCTCCCACCCCCTACACCCCTCCCTATCTCTGTAACCTCCTCCAGCCCCTACAACCCTCCCTATCTCTGTAACCTCCTCCAACCCCCTGCACCCCTCCCTATCTCTGTAACCTCCTACATCCCCTACACCCCTCCCTATCTCTGTAAACCCCTACACCCCTCCCTATCTCTGTAACCTCCTCCATCCCCCCTACACCCCTCCCTATCTCTGTAACCTCCTCCAACCCCTACACCCCTCCCTATCTCTGTAACCTCCTCCAACCCCCTACACCCCTCCCTATCTCTGTAACCTCCACCAGCCCCCCTACACCCCTCCCTATCTCTGTAACCTCCTCCAACCCGCTACACCTCTCCCTATCTCTGTAACCTCCTCCAACCCCCTACACCCCTCCCTATCTCTGTAACCTCCTCCAGCCCCCCTACACCCCTCCCTATCTCTGTAACCTCCTCCAGCCCCTTCACCCCTCCCTATCTCTGTAACCTGCTCCAGCCCCCTCCGACCCTCCCTATCTCTGTAACCTCCTCCAGCCCCCTACACCCCTCCCTATCTCTGTAACCCTCCTCCAGCCCGTACACCCCTCCCTATCTCTGTAACCACCACCAGCCCCATCACCCCTCCCTATCTCTGTAACCTCCTCCAACCCCTACAACCCTCCCTATCTCTGTAACCTCCCCCAGCCCCTTACAGCCCTCCCTATCTCTGTAACCTCCTCCAGCCCCTACACCCCTCCCTATCTCTGTAACCTCCTCCAGCCCCTACACCCCTCCCTATCTCTGTAACCTCCTCCAGCCCCCCACACTGCTCCCTATCTCTGTAAACTCCACCAGCCCCTACACCCCTCCCTATCTCTGTAACCTCCTCCAGCCCCCTACACTCCTCCCTATCTCTGTAAACTCCTCCAGCCCCTTCACCCCTCCCTATCTCTGTAACCTCCTCCAGCCCCTACACCCCTCCCTATCTCTGCAACCTCCTCCAGCCCCCTACACCCCTCCCTATCTGTGCAACCTCCTCCAGCCCGTACACCCCTCCCCATCTCTGTAACCTCCCAGGCCCTACAGCCCTCCCTATCTCTGTAACCTCCGCCATCCCCTACACCGCTCCCTATCTCTGTAACCTCCTCCAACCCCCTACACCCCTCCCTATCTCTGTATCCTCCTCCATCCCCTACTACCCTCCCTATCTCTGTAACCTCCTCCATCCCCCTACACAGCTCCCTATCTCTGTAACCTCCTCCATGCCCCTACAACCCTCCCTATCTCTGTAACCTCCTCCAGCCCCCTACAACCCTCCCTATCTCTGAAACCTCCTCCAACCCCCTACACCCCTCCCTATCTCTGTAACCTCCCCCAGCCCCTACACCCCTCCCTATCTCTGTAACCTCCTCCAGCCCCTACAACCCTCCCTATCTCTGTATCCTCCTCCAACCCCGTACACCCTCCCTATCTCTGTAACCTCCTCCAACCCTCTACACCCCTCCCTATCCCTGTAACCTCCTCCAACCCCCTACACCCCTCCCTATCTCTGTAACCTCCTCCAACCCCCTACACCCCTCCCTATCTCTGTAACCTCCTCCAGCCCCTACAACCCTCCCTATCTCTGTAACCTCCACCAACCCCCTGCACCCCTCCCTATCTCTGTAACCTCCTACATCCCCTACACCCCTCCCTATCTCTGTAAACCCCTACACCCCTCCCTATCTTTGTAACCTCCTCCAGACCCTACACCCCTCCCTATCTCTTGTAAACTCCTCCAGCTCCTACACCCCTCCCTATCTCTGTAACCTCCTCCAACCCCCTACACCTCTCCCTATCTCTGTAACCTCCTCCAACCCCCTACACCTCTCCCTATCTCTGTAACCTCCTCCAACCCCCTACACCTCTCCCTATCTCTGTAACCTCCTCCAACCCCCTACACCCCTCCCTATCTCTGTAACCTCCTCCAGCCCCTACTCCCCTCCCTATCTCTGTAACCTCCTCCAGCCCCTACACCCCTCCCTATCTCTGTAACCTCCTCCAGCCCCCTTCGACCCTCCCTATCTCTGTAACCTCCTCCAGCCCCCTACACCCCTCCCTATCTCTGTAACCTCCTCCAGTCCCCTACACCCCTCCCTATCTCTGTAACCTACTCCAACCCCTACAACCATCCCTATCTCTGTAACCTCCCCCAGCCCCCTACAGCCCTCCCCATCTCTGTAACCTCCCAGGCCCTACAGCCCTCCCTATCTCTGTAACCTCCGCCATCCCCTACACCCCTCCCTATATCTGTAACCTCCTCCAGCCCCTACACCCCTCCCTATCTCTGTAACCTCCTCCATCCCCTACACCCCTCCCTATCTCTGTAACCTCCTCCATCCCCTACACCCCTCCCTATCTCTGTAACCTCCTCCATCCCCCTACACCGCTCCCTATCTCTGTAACCTCCTCCATGCCCCTACAACCCTCCCTATCTCTGTAACCTCCTCCAGCCCCCTACAACCCTCCCTATCTCTGAAACCTCCTCCAACCCCCTACACCCCTCCCTATCTCTGTAACCTCCCCCAGCCCCTACACCCCTCCCTATCTCTGTAACCTCCTCCAGCCCCTACAACCCTCCCTATTTCTGTAACCTCCTCCAACCCCGTACACCCTCCCTATCTCTGTAACCTCCTCCAACCCTCTACACCCCTCCCTATCCCTGTAACCTCCTCCAACCCCCTACACCCCTCCCTATCTCTGTAACCTCCTCCCACCCCCTACACCCCTCCCTATCTCTGTAACCTCCTCCAGCCCCTACAACCCTCCCTATCTCTGTAACCTCCTCCAACCCCCTGCACCCCTCCCTATCTCTGTAACCTCCTACATCCCCTACACCCCTCCCTATCTCTGTAAACCCCTACACCCCTCCCTATCTCTGTAGCCTCCTCCAGACCCTACACCCCTCCCTATCTCTTGTAAACTCCTCCAGCTCCTACACCCCTCCCTATCTCTGTAACCTCCTCCAACCCCCTACACCTCTCCCTATCTCTGTAACCTCCTCCAACCCCCTACACCTCTCCCTATCTCTGTTACCTCCTCCAACCCCCTACACCTCTCCCTATCTCTGTAACCTCCTCCAACCCCCTACACCCCTCCCTATCTCTGTAACCTCCTCCAGCCCCTACACCCCTCCCTATCTCTGTAACCTCCTCCAGCCCCTACACCCCTCCCTATCTCTGTAACATCCACCATCCCCTACACCCCTCCCTATCTCTGTAACCTCCTCCAGCCCCTACACCCCTCCCTATCTCTGTAACCTCCTCCATCCCCTACACCCCTCCCTATCTCTGTAACCTCCTCCATCCCCTACACCCCTCCCTATCTCTGTAACCTCCTCCATCCCCCTACACCGCTCCCTATCTCTGTAAACTCCTCCAGCCCCCTACGACCCTGCGTTTCAGTATATAAGCCTACTGCTTCCTCCTCTCTGGGCTCTTCCTCGACGCCAGTTGTTGTTGGCCTCTCCTGACTGGCCTTTCGCCCCCGTCCCCATGGTGTGTGTGTGTGTCTGGGGGCACGGGTGCTGCCCTCGCTGCCTCTCCGCCTCCTGCGAACCCCCGCCCAGGTGTTTGGATCATGCTCCAGTGACCCGAGCGGCTTGTCCATCATGGCTGAAGCAAGCCGACCTCCTGAATATTTCCACACACCTCCCCGCCACCGCCCACAGCTGCCCTCGGAGTGGCAGAGGGGAGTGTGCGTTTCACCCGTGAATCTGCGTCCTGCCTGTTAGCATTTCTCCATTGCCTTTGCCTGACCTATCCTCTCTCTCTCTCTCTCTCCCCCTCCCCCAGAGCCAACGACGGATGTCTCTACGTGTTCGACCGGGAGCAGAACCAACGAACGCTGAAGGTACAGCCGCTAGCGCTGCGATCTCTCCGCCGCTCTCTCTGCACCCCACCTCTCTTCAGAACGTGTCGCACGATTTAGGGGCCAGGAGTAGGCCCTTCGGCCCCTCGGGCCTGCTCTGCCTGTCCGGCCTGACTCTGAGGCCTTAACTCCACTTTCCCTGCCTGTTTCCCCCCCCCCATCGACTTCCTCGTAGATCAGAAACCTGTCTAACTCGGCCTCGAGTGTGTTCAGCGTCCCGGCCCTCCACCCACTCTCTCTCTCAGGAGGGGAGAGAGTTCCACAGGACTGACCACCCTCCGAGAGAGAGGAAATCCCTCCTCGTCTCCATCTCCGATGGGGAGACCCCTTATTCTCAAACTGTGTCTCCCCTCCCTCTCTCTCCCCCTCCAGCTCGTTCTAGATTCTGTGCAACATAAGGGAGGGGGGGTGGGGGTGGGGGAAAATACCTGATCGCTTCATTCCGGAAGATGGTTGCGCCTCATTTGGGACAGGACGGCCTGTTTTGGTCAAGCGGTGAGGGACTGGAGGGTCGGTCACGGGACCGAGCAGACAGGCGGCGGGGGAGCCTCGGGCTTTTGCAGCTTGTCAAACCGATTTGAGGTGCTCACCGCCCGTGTGGGCGATAGCGAGGCCTTTGCAAGGTGGAAGAGCTGCCTGACCGTGGTGCTGGAAGCCGTTCAACCGGGGGAGGCGGGCAAGCACGATTGTGGCGGTATCAGGGGACGGTTTCGTGATGGTGGGAGGATTGACGTCACTCTCTGCAGCAGAGCAAGAGCCCAGGCAGGCTGTGTTGCCAGGGGTGTGGGGGACACCTTGCTCAGGGCTTGGGGAGGGACCTGCAGCGGGACTGGGGAAAGGATCCGGTCATCCCGGACCACGTGGGCATAGGCAGAACAAGGATGGAGGTTCTGCCTAGCCAGCGTGAGGCGCTAGGCACCAAATGTGAGAAGCAGAACCTCAAAGGTTAAAGCAAAGAACTGCGGATGCTGGAAATCCAAAACATAAACAGAAATGGCTGGAAAAACTCAGCAGGTCTGGCAGCATCGGCGGAGAGGAGCACAGTTAACGTTTCGAGTCCTCATGACCCTTCAACAGAACTAAGTAAAAATAGGAAAGGGGTGGAATATAAGCTGGTTTAAGGGGGGGTGTGTGGGACAGGTAGAGCTGGATAGAGGGCCAGTGATAGGTGGAGATAACCAAAAGATGTCACAGACAAAAGGACAAAGAGGTGTTGAAGGTGGTGATATTATCTAAAGGAATGTGCGAATTAAGGGTAGAAAGCAGGACAAGCAAGGTACAGATAGCCCTAGTGGGGGTGGGGGGAAGGAATCGAAATAGGCTAAAGGTAGAAAGATAAAACAATGGATGGAAATACATTTAAAAGTAATGGAAATAGGTGGGAAAAGAAAAATCTATATCAATTATTGGGGAAAATGGGGGGGGATCGGAAAGGGGGTGGGGATGGAGGAGAGAGTTCACGATCTGAAGTTGTTGAACTCAATATTCAGTCCGGAAGGCTGTAAAGTGCCTAGTCGGAAGATGAGGTGCTGTTCCTCCAGTTTGCGTTGAGCTTCACTGGAACAATGAATCACTGACTAGGCAAGTCGAGAGGGCTTCAAACTAAGCAAGGCGATGCATTTTGGGGAGGACTAGCACAGCAAGGGAACACACAACGAATGGTGAAGTACAGAGGGTCAGAGGCGTACGTGTCCACAGACCCCTGAAGGCAGCAGCACAGGTAGATAAGGCGGTTAAGAAGGCCGAGGGATACTTGCCTTTATTAGCCGGGGCGTAGAATATAAGAGCAGGGAGGTTATGTCAGAGCTGTATAAAACGCTGGTCAGGCCACAGCTGGAGGACTGTGCGCAGTTCTGGGTCGCCACACTATAGGAAGGTTGTGATTGCACTGGAAAGGGTGCAGAGGAGGTTCACCAGGATGTTGCCCAGGGCTGGAGCGTTTCAGCTACGAAGAGAGACTGGGGTTGCTGGGCAAGTCGCTGTCCTTCCTTTGGACTGGAAGCTCTGCTTTGGACTTTCCCCTGCTCCACTCCCCTGGATTTTTGGGGGTTTTTTCCTTAGCTTGGGGCCGGCTAACTGCCCCTTCTTCCAAACCAGCTGAACCCCAACAGCTTCCAAATCAAACTGCTGTCTTTTCCTTTGTGTGCCTGTGGGAGGGACTTGCTAGGCAACAGTCCAATTCTTCTTACCGTCTCTTAATGAGTCATAAAACTCCTCATTAGTAAAATGAAACTAAAACTCCTTTTGGTCTATCTTAACGTACGGATACAGAAATACAAATCAAATGGAAACTTTAACGCTAAAACTCATCCCTCAACACCCACAAATACCAATCGAACGTAAACTATCGCTCTTTCCTAACCAGTTCATGATTAACGACCTCCGGGTGGAGGCACCCCTAGGTAGCAGCGACCACGATATGATTGAATTACGCATCCGGTTTGAAAGGGAGAAGAGTGGGTCTAAGACTAGTTTCTTAAACTGAAATAAAGGCATCTACGCGGGGACGAGAGCTGAGCTGGCTGACGTGAACTGGGAAACTAGCCTAGGGGGAATAAATCGATAGAGAAGCAGTGGCAGACATTTAAGGGGGATATTTCAGAGTATTCGGAATAAGTACATCCCTATTATAAAGAAAAATTCTAAGGGGAGGACCCACCATCCGTGGTTAACTAGAGATGTTAAGGAAGGCGTCAAACTTAAGGGAAAAGTATACAACTCCTGCAAAGAGGAGTGGCAGGACAGAACCATAGAAAAGTTACAGCACAGAAGGAGGCCCTTCGGCCCATCTTGTCCATGCCAGCCCAAGGACACCCAGGTGCCCCTTTCTAATCCCGCCCTCCCTGCACCCGGCCCCGCAGCTTACAGCACTTTAGGTGCAGATCCAGGTACTTTTTCTTTTAAAAGAGTTTAAAGTTTCTGCCTCTACCACCGACTTGGGCGGCGAATTCCAGACACCCGCTACCCTCTGCGTTTAAAAAAAAAAGTTCTTCCTCATGGTCCCGCCCCCCCCCCCTCTACACCTTCTGCCACTTATCTTGAATCGATGTCACCCTGGTTCTAGAATTCTCCACCAAGGGAAAACAATTTTATCCTGTCCGCTCTATCCGTTCCCCTCCTCATTTTGTACACCTCTCGGCCTTCTTCGTTCTAAGGCAAATAACCCCAACCCTATCCCACCCTCCCCCATCATGAAGATGGGTCGGACTGTAAAGAACGGCGGAGAATGACTGGAGAGGTTAACCCGGAGAAAGAAATCAAGAGTACGAGAGGAAGCTAGTTAGAAACGTAAAAGCGAGGGTTTCTGCAGGTACTTAAAAAGGAAAAGAGTAAGTGAAAGTGAGTTGGTCCTCCAGCGAGCGACAGTGGGGGAGTTAATATTAGATAATAAGGAAACGGCGGGTGAAATAGACAAATATTTTGCTTCCGTCTTCACTCTACAGTAATAAAAAAACATATTCCAGTCATAACTGTAAAATTAAGGAGGTGGGAGGGAGAGGGGGCGCTTGGTGAAATTGCATTGGGGCTGCGGAGCTCCGGGCCCTAGGGTCTTAAAAGAGGTGGCTGATGCGGTAGTCGATGTGTTAATTTTCCCAAAATTCCCTAGATTCTGGAAGGTTCCATCAGCCTGGAAAGCTGCAAGTATATAGCCCCTCTCTACTCGAGAAGGCAGGGAGGCAGTAAACAGGGAACTACAGGCCAGTCAACTTCACCGGGAAGGTGTTAGAATCGCTGGGAACTTCACCTCGAAAGTAATCGGGGTGGGGGGACTCTCAGCCCGGTTGTGTGAAAGGGAAATCTTGTTTAACCCAATTTTACTGGAGTTTTTTTTTAAGGAGTTAACACAACGCGTGGTGGATAAAGGGGAACCTGTAGACGTGCTGTACTTGAGATTCCCAGAAGGCACTCGATAAAAGTGCCACGTCGAACTTTAATGCGGAAAGCGAGAGCTCACGGTGTTAGAGAGAGGGGGGTGTGAGCGTGGATGGAAGATTGGCTGGCTGGTTTAAAAAAAAAAAGCAGAGAGTGCGCATAAATGGGTCTCGTTCGCTTTGGCAGGATGTGACGAGTGGACATCCACAGTGGGGGGGTCTGCGCTGGGGCCTCGACGTTTTACAGTTTACGTCGGCGACTTAGACGAGGGGAGCCAAGGCGCGGTAGCTAAATTTGTCGGATGACCCAAAGGTAGGTCGGAAGGTGCGTTGCGAAGAGGACATGAGGCGTTCGCAGGTGGACGTGTCATGTGGGAAAATGTGAAGTTGTTCACTTTGGCGGGGAGAACAAAAAAAAAAAATAAAGCAGAGCACCACTTGAGAGGGAGAGAATGGGCTGCGTAATCCCCCGGGTGCAGAGGGATCTGGGTGTCCTAGCGCATGAGTCAGAAAATGTACAGCGAGTGAGGGAGGAGGCTAATGGAACGCTTATCCTTTATTGCGAGAGGGACTGAACAGACAAAGTAAGGACGTTATGCTTCAGTTAGACAGGGCGTTGGGTGAGACCGCACCTCGAATACTGTGCGCGGTTTGGGTCCCCTTATCTAAGGAAGGATGTAAAATGCGTTGGAGGCGGTTCAGAGGAGGTTTACCGGATCGATACCTGGAACGAGTGGGTTGTCCGATGAGGAAAGGGTTGGACAGACTGGGTTTTGTTTCCACTGGAGTTTAGAGGGGGGAGTTGATTCGATTGAAGTTTACAAGACCCCGAACGCTCTCGATAAGGTGGACGTGGGGGAAGGATGTATCCTCTTGTGGGCGAGTCCCAAAACCAGAGGGTCACTGGTTTAAAGTTAAAGGGGGGGGGGTCGCCCTTTGAGGACAGAGACGAGGAGAATTTATTTTTCTCTCTCCCAGGGTTGTGCGAGTTTGGAACTCTCTGCCTCAGGAGGTGGTGGAGTCGGGTAGGGGAGGGGGTCGCTGAATAATTTTTAAGGCGGAGGTAGAGAGATTCTTGTGAGGCGAGGGGATCGAAGGTTATGGGGGGGGGGTAGACGGGGAATGTGGGAAATCGAGTCGATCGCTCCTGAGAAGAGAGCGGAACTGCCCACTGTGCCCCCGGCGCAGTCTCGCTCAGGCCCTGCGCCCCTGACTGCGTCATACCCCCCACCCAGCGGGCGGGGACCGGCCCAATCAGCTTCTCTCTTGTCCCGCCCCAGTCGAACTTGTGTCTTGCCTTCCCCAGGCTGCTCTTCTTCCCCCACACAGCCCCCGGCGCTCCGATGGGTGCCTGGTCGGTCTGCTTCGAAGGCTGGTTGGGGTGGGGCGGGGCGGGGAGGGGGCGTGGGGTGGGTGGTCAGCGGAGGATCGCAGGTCAAAATGGCTGGAGTGATTCATGCGACATCTCTCTGGAGTCGTCCTGTTAATCTCCCTCTCGTTGTCTTCCTCCCTCGCTCTGTCTCTCTCTCTCTCTCTCTCTCCCCTCCCTCCCTCTATGCGCACCTCCTGCTCTTTCTCGCTCGCTGTGGGTACCTCCCACTCCCACTCTCACTCTCGCTCTCGGTGCCTCCCGCTCGCTTGCATGAGCGCTCTCTCCCTCTCTCTGGGTGCCCTTCTCTCTCTCTCCCTTCTCTCTCTCTCTCTCTCTCTCCCCCTCTCTCTCTCTCTCTCTCCCCCTCTCTCTCTCTCTGGGTGCCTCTCTCTCTCTCTCTCTCTCCCCCCCCTCCCCTTGGTGCCTCTCTCTGTGCCTTCCGTGCGCGCGCTCTCTCTCTGCACCTCCTGTTCTCTCTCTCTCTCTTCTCTCTCTCTACGCTTCCTGCTCTCTCTCTCTTCGGCACCTCCTGTTCTCTCTCTCTCGGCACCTCCTGTTCTCTCTCTCTCTCTCTCTCTCTGCACCTCCCGCTCTCTCTCTATCTCTCTCTACGCTTCCCGCTCTCTCTCTCTCTCTCTGCACCTCCCGCTCTCTCTCTCTCTACACTTCCCCACTCTCTCTCTCTCTCTCTCTCTCTGTGCCTCTCGCTCTCTCTCTCTCTCTCTCTCTGCGCCTCCCGCTCTCTCTCTGTCTCTCTCTCTCTCTCTCTCTCTCTCTGCGCCTCCTGCTCTCTCTCTCTCTCTCTCTCTGCCTCCTGCTCTCTCTCTCTCTCTGCGCCTCCCGCTCTCTCTGCGCCTCCCGCTCTCTCTGCGCCTCCCGCTCTCTCTGCGCCCTCCCGCTCTCTCTGCGGCCTCCCGCTCTCTCTGCGCCTCCCGCTCTCTCTGCGCCTCCCGCTCTCTCTGCGCCTCCCGCTCTCTCTGCGCCTCCCCGCTCTCTCTGCGCCTCCCGCTCTCTCTGCGCCTCCCGCTCTCTCTGCGCCTCCCGCTCTCTCTGCGCCTCCCGCTCTCTCTGCGCCTCCCGCTCTCTCTGCGCCTCCCGCTCTCTCTGCGCCTCCCGCTCTCTCTGCGCCTCCCGCTCTCTCTGCGCCTCCCGCTCTCTCTGCGCCTCCCGCTCTCTCTGCGCCTCCCGCTCTCTCTGCGCCTCCCGCTCTCTCTGCGCCTCCGCTCTCTCTGCGCCTCCCGCTCTCTCTGCGCCTCCCGCTCTCTCTGCGCCTCCCGCTCTCTCTGCGCCTCCCGCTCTCTCTGCGCCTCCCGCTCTCTCTGCGCCTCCCGCTCTCTCTGCGCCTCCCGCTCTCTCTGCGCCTCCCGCTCTCTCTGCGCCTCCCGCTCTCTCTGCGCCTCCCGCTCTCTGCGCCCCCTCTCTCTGCGCCTCCCGCTCTCTCTGCGCCTCCCGCTCTCTCTGCGCCTCCCGCTCTCTCTGCGCCTCCCGCTCTCTCTGCGCCTCCCGCTCTCTCTGCGCCTCCCGCTCTCTCTGCGCCTCCCGCTCTCTCTGCGCCTCCCGCTCTCTCTGCGCCTCCCGCTCTCTCTGCGCCTCCCGCTCTCTCTGCGCCTCCCGCTCTCTCTGCGCCTCCCGCTCTCTCTGCGCCTCCCGCTCTCTCTGCGCCTCCCGCTCTCTCTGCGCCTCCCGCTCTCTCTGCGCCTCCCGCTCTCTCTGCGCCTCCCGCTCTCTCTGCGCCTCCCGCTCTCTCTGCGCCTCCCGCTCTCTCTGCGCCTCCCGCTCTCTCTGCGCCTCCCGCTCTCTCTGCGCCTCCCGCTCTCTCTGCGCCTCCCGCTCTCTCTGCGCCTCCCGCTCTCTCTGCGCCTCCCGCTCTCTCTGCGCCTCCCGCTCTCTCTGCGCCTCCCGCTCTCTCTGCGCCTCCCGCTCTCTCTGCGCCTCCCGGCTCTCTCTGCGCCTCCCGCTCTCTCTGCGCCTCCCGCTCTCTCTGCGCCTCCCGCTCTCTCTGCGCCTCCCGCTCTCTCTGCGCCTCCCGCTCTCTCTGCGCCTCCCGCTCTCTCTGCGCCTCCCGCTCTCTCTGCGCCTCCCGCTCTCTCTGCGCCTCCCGCTCTCTCTGCGCCTCCCGCTCTCTCTGCGCCTCCCGCTCTCTCTGCGCCTCCCGCTCTCTCTGCGCCTCCCGCTCTCTCTGCGCCTCCCGCTCTCTCTGCGCCTCCCGCTCTCTCTGCGCCTCCCGCTCTCTCTGCGCCTCCCGCTCTCTCTGCGCCTCCCGGCTCTCTCTGCGCCTCCCCGCTCTCTCTGCGCCTCCCGCTCTCTCTGCGCCTCCCGCTCTCTCTGCGCCTCCCGCTCTCTCCTGCGCCTCCCGCTCTCTCTGCGCCTCCCGCTCTCTCTGCGCCTCCCGCTCTCTCTGCGCCTCCCGCTCTCCTCTCTGCGCCTCCCGCTCTCTCTGCGCCTCC
>NW_027599432.1:0-26527 GCF_964194155.1 Cetorhinus maximus
GAGAGAGAGAGAGAATCAGACAGAGAGAGAGAATCAGACAGAGAGAGAGAGAATCAAGACAGAGAGAGAGAGGGAGAATCAGACAGAGAGAGAGAGAGAATCAGACAGAGAGAGAGAGAATCAGACAGAGAGAGAGAGAGAATCAGACAGAGAGAGTGAGAATCAGACAGAGAGAGAGAGAGAGAATCAGACAGAGAGAGAGAGAGAATCAGACAGAGAGAGAGAGAGAATCAGACAGAGAGAGAGAGAATCAGACAGAGAGAGAGAGAGAATCAGACAGAGAGAGAGAATCAGACAGAGAGAGTGAGAGAATCAGACAGAGAGAGAGAATCAGACAGAGAGAGAGAGAGAATCAGACAGAGAGAGAGAGAATCAGACAGAGAGAGAGAGAATCAGACAGAGAGAGAGAGAGAATCAGACAGAGAGAGAGAGAATCAGACAGAGAGAGAGAGAGAATCGGACAGAGAGAGAGAGAGAGAATCAGACAGAGAGAGAGAGAGAGAATCAGACAGAGAGAGAGAGAGAGAATCAGACAGAGAGAGAGAGAGAATCAGACAGACAGAGAGAGAGAATCAGACAGAGAGAGAGAGAGAATCAGACAGAGAGAGAGAGAATCAGACAGACAAGAGAGAGAGAATCAGACAGAGACAGAGAGAGAGAATCAGACAGAAGACAGAGAGAGAGAAGAATCAGGAGAGAGAGAGAGAATCAGACAGAGAGAGAGAGAGAATCAGACAGAAGAGAGAGAATCAGACAGAGAGAGAGAGAGAATCAGACAGAGAGAGAGAGAGAATCACAGAGAGAGAGAGAGAATCAGACAGAGAGAGAGAGAATCAGACAGAGAGAGAGAGAATTAGACACAGAGAGAGAGAGAATCAGACAGAGAGAGAGAGAATCAGACAGAGAGAGAGAGAGAATAAGACGAGAGAGAGAGAGAGAATCAGACAGAGAGAGAGAGAATCAGACAGAGAGAGAGAGAGAATCAGACAGAGAGAGAAGAATCAGATAGAGAGAGAGAGAATCAGACAGAGAGAGAGAGAGAATCAGACAGAGAGAGAGAGAGAATCAGACAGAGAGAGAAGAGAATCAGACAGAGAGAGAATCAGACAGAGAGAGAATCAGACAGAGAGAGAATCAGACAGAGAGAGAGAGAGAATCAGACAGAGAGAGAGAGAGAATCAGACAGAGAGAGAGAGAGAATCAGACAGAGAGAGAGAGAGAATCAGACAGAGAGAGAGAGAGAATCAGACAGAGAGAGAGAGAATCAGACAGAGAGAGAGAGAATCAGACAGAGAGAGAGAGAGAATCAGACAGAGAGAGAGAGAATCAGACAGAGAGAGAGAGAATCAGACAGAGAGAGAGAAGAATCAGACAGAGAGAGAGAGAGAATCAGACAGAGAGAGAGAGAGAATCAGACAGAGAGAGAGAATCAGACAGAGAGAGAGAGAATCAGACAGAGAGAGAGGAGAATCAGACAGAGAGAGAGAAGGAATCAGACAGAGAGAGAGAGAATCAGACAGAGAGAGAGAGAGAATCAGACAGAGAGAGAGAGAATCAGACAGAGAGAGAGAGAGAATCAGACAGAGAGAGAGAGAGAATCAGACAGAGAGAGAGAGAATCAGACAGAGAGAGAGAGAGAATCAGACAGAGAGAGAGAGAGAATCAGACAGAGAGAGAGAGAGAATCAGACAGAGAGAGAGAGAGAATCAGACAGAGAGAGAGAATCAGACAGAGAGAATCAGACAGAGAGAGAGAGAGAATCAGACAGAGAGAGAGAGAGAATCAGACAGAGAGAGAGAGAATCAGACAGAGAGAGAGAGAATCAGACAGAGAGAGAGAGAGAATCAGACAGAGAGAGGGAGAATCAGACAGAGAGAGAGAGAGAATCAGACAGAGAGAGAGAGAATCAGACAGAGAGAGAGAGAGAATCAGACAGAGAGAGAGAGAGAATCAGACAGAGAGAGAGAGAATCAGACAGAGAGAGAGAGAGAATCAGAGAGAGAGAGAGAGAGAATCAGACAGAGAGAGAGAGAATCAGACAGAGAGAGAGAGAATCAGACAGAGAGAGAGAGAATCAGACGAGAGAGAGAGAGAATCAGACAGAGAGAGAGAGAGAATCAGACAGAGAGAGAGAGAGAATCAGACAGAGAGAGAGAGAGAATCAGACAGAGAGAGAGAGAGAATCAGACAGAGAGAGAGAGAGAATCAGACAGAGAGAGAGAGAATCAGACAGAGAGAGAGAGAATCAGACAGAGAGAGAGAGAATCAGACAGAGAGAGAGAGAGAATCAGACAGAGAGAGAGAGAGAATCAGACAGAGAGAGGGAGAATCAGACAGAGAGAGAGAGTGAATCAGACAGAGAGAGAGAGAATCAGACAGAGAGAGAGAGAATGAGACAGAGAGAGAGAGAATCAGACAGAGAGAGAGAGAGAATCAGAGAGAGAGAGAGAGAATCAGACAGAGAGAGAGAGAGAATCAGACAGAGAGAAAGAGAGAATCAGACAGAGAGAATCAGACAGAGAGAGAGAGAGAATCAGACAGAGAGAGAGAGAGAATCAGAGAGAGAGAGAGAGAGAGAGAATCAGACAGAGAGAGAGAGAGAATCAGACAGAGAGAGAGAGAGAATCAGACAGAGAGAAAGAGAGAATCAGACAGAGAGAGAGAGAATCAGACAGAGAGAGAGAGAGAATCAGACAGAGAGAGAGAGAATCAGACAGAGAGAGAGAGAGAATCAGACAGAGAGAGAGAGAATCTGACAGAGAGACAGAGAGAATCAGACAGAGAGAGAGAGAGAATCAGAGAGAGAGAGAGAGAGAATCAGACAGAGAGAGAGAGAGAATCAGACAGAGAGAGAGAATCAGACAGAGAGAGAGAGAATCAGACAGAGAGAGAGAATCAGACAGAGAGAGAGAGAATCAGACAGAGAGAGAGAGAATCAGACAGAGAGAGAGAGAGAATCAGACAGAGAGAGAGAGAGAATCAGACAGAGAGAGAGAGAATCAGACAGAGAGAGAGAGAGTGAATCAGACAGAGAGAGAGAATCAGACAGAGAGAGAGAATCAGACAGAGAGAGAGAGAGAATCAGACAGAGAGAGAGAGAGAATCAGACTGAGAGAGAGAGAGAATCAGACAGAGAGAGGGAGAATCAGACAGAGAGAGAGAGAGAATCAGACAGAGAGAGAGAGAATCAGACAGAGAGAGAGAGAATCAGACAGAGAGAGAATCAGACAGAGAGAGAGAGAATCAGACAGAGAGAGAGAGAGAATCAGACAGAGAGAGAGAGAGAATCAGACAGAGAGAGGGAGAATCAGACAGAGAGAGAGTGAATCAGACAGAGAGAGAGAATCAGACAGAGAGAGAGAGAATGAGACAGAGAGAGAGAGAATCAGACAGAGAGAGAGAGAATCAGATAGAGAGAGAATCAGACAGAGAGAGAGAGAGAATCAGACAGAGAGAAAGAGAGAATCAGACAGAGAGAGAGAATCAGACAGAGAGAGAGAGAATCAGACAGAGAGAGAGAGAGAATCAGAGAGAGAGAGAATCAGACAGAGAGAGAGAGAGAATCAGACAGAGAGAAAGAGAGAATCAGACAGAGAGAAAGAGAGAATCAGACAGAGAGAGAGAGAATCAGACAGAGAGAGAGAGAGAATCAGACAGAGAGAGAATCAGACAGAGAGAGAGAGAGAATCAGACAGAGAGAGAGAGAGAATCAGACAGAGAGAGAGAGAGAATCAGACAGAGAGAGAGAGAGAATCAGACAGAGAGAGAGAGAATCAGACAGAGAGAGAGAGAGAATCAGACAGAGAGAGAGAATCAGACAGAGAGAGAGAGAGAATCAGACAGAGAGAGAGAGAGAATCAGACAGAGAGAGAGAGAGAATCAGACAGAGAGAGAGAGAATCAGACAGAGAGAGAGAGAGTGAATCAGACAGAGAGAGAGAATCAGACAGAGAGAGAGAGAGAGAATCAGACAGAGAGAGAGAGAGAATCAGACAGAGAGAGAGAGAGAATCAGACAGAGAGAGAGAGAGAATCAGACAGAGAGAGAGAGAGAATCAGACAGAGAGAGAGAGAATCAGACAGAGAGAGAGAGAGTGAATCAGACAGAGAGAGAGAGAGAGAATCAGACAGAGAGAGAGAGAGAGAATCAGACAGAGAGAGAGAGAGAATCAGACAGACAGAGAGAGAGAATCAGACAGAGAGAGAGAGAGAATCAGACAGAGAGAGAGAGAATCAGACAGAGAGAGAGAGAGAATCAGACAGAGAGAGAGAGAGAATCAGACAGAGAGAGAGAGAATCAGACAGAGAGAGAGAGAGAATCAGACAGAGAGAGAGAGAGAATCAGACAGAGAATCAGACAGAGAGAGAAAGAATCAGACAGAGAGAGAGAGAGAATCAGACAGAGAGAGAGAGAGAATCAGACAGAGAGAGAGAGAATCAGACAGAGAGAGAGAGCGAATCAGACAGAGAGAGAGAGAGAATCAGACAGAGAGAGAGAGAGAATCAGACAGAGAGAGAGAGAGAATCAGACAGAGAGAGAGGGAGAATCAGACAGAGATAGTAGGGGAGGGCTGAAGCTGGGTAGGAGCAGGGAAGAGAGTTTAAAAGTGGCAAAGAGAAAAAAGAGAGAGTCATGCACGGGAGAAGGAAGCAAGAGAGAGCAGGCAGGAGAGAGAGAGAGAGAGATGGACAGGGAAAGCGGAGATGATGCTGTGCACGTGAGAGGGAGAGGAAGAGAGGGACAGGGAAAGCGGAGATGATGGTGTGTGTGTGAGAGGGAGAGGAAGTGTCTCACAGCGAAAGTTACTGACAGCTGGCAAATCCAAATATATTACATCTACTGGTTCCCCTGTATCTATCCTGCTTGTTTCCTCCTGAGAGAATCCTAATAAATTTGTCAGGCATGATTTCCCCTTCATGAGGCCATGCTGACTCTGCTTGATTATATTATGCATTTCTAAATGCTCTGCTATTTCATCCTTTATAATAGACTCTAACATTTTCCCAGTGACAGATGTTAAGCTAACTGGCCGATAGTTACTTGTTTTTTGTCTGTCTCGCTTTTTGAATAAGGGTGTGACATTGGCAGTTTTCCAATCCTCTGGGACTTTTCCAGAATCTAAGGATTCTTGGAAGATTACTACCAGCGCATCCACTATCTCTACAGCTATTTCCTTTAATAGCCTAGGATGCAGCCCATCAGGTCCAGGGGACTTATCGGCTTTTAGCCCCATTAGTTTCCCCAGTGCTTTTTCTCTAGTGATAGTTATTGTATTTATTTCCTCCCCCTCATTTGCCCCGTGATTATTTAGTGTTTTCGGAATGCTGTTAGTGTCTTCCACCCTGAAGACTGAAGCAAAGTATTTATTCCACTCAATCTGCCACTTCCTGGTTCCCCATTATTATTTCCCCAGTTTCATTCTCTAAGGGGCCGATGTTCATTTTGGTCTCTCTCTTCTTCATATATTTAAAGAAGCTCTTACTGTCCATTTTGACATCACTTGCTAGTTTACCCTCAATGTTTATTTTCTCCCTCTTTACTGCTTTTTTTGGTCATCTTCTGTTGGTTTTTACAGCTTTCTCAATCTGCTGGGTTTACAATGGTGGTTTATCCCTTCCCTACAATCGTTCTTCCCACTCGAGAGAGCGAGGCTGAGGGAGCGAGGCAGAGAGGGAGCGGTAGAAGGAGCGAGGCAGAGGGAGCGAGGCAGAGAGAGACAGCGACAGAGAGAGAGAGAGAGAATCAGACAGAGAGAGAGAGAATCAGACAGAGAGAGAGAGAATCAGAAAGAGAGAGAGAGAGAATCAGACAGAGAGAGAGAGAATCAGACAGAGAGAGAGAGAATCAGACAGAGAGCGAGAGAATCAGACAGAGAGAGAGAGAGAATCAGACAGAGAGAGAGAGAGAATCAGACAGAGAGAGAGAGAATCAGACAGAGAGAGAGAGAGAGAATCAGACAGAGAGAGAGAGAGTGAATCAGACAGAGAGAGAGAGAGTGAATCAGACAGAGAGAGAGAGAGAGAATCAGCCAGAGAGAGAGAGAGAGAATCAGACAGAGAGAGAGTGAGAATCAGACAGAGAGAGAGAATCAGACAGAGAGAGAGAGAGAATCAGACAGAGAGAGAGAGAGAGAATCAGACAGAGAGAGAGAGAATCAGACAGAGAGAGAGAGAATCAGACAGAGAGAGAGAGAGAATCAGACAGAGAGAGTGAGAGAATCAGACAGAGAGAGAGAATCAGACAGAGAGAGAGAGAGAATCAGAGAGAGAGAGAGAGAATCAGACAGAGAGAGAGAGAGAATCAGACAGAGAGAGAGAGAGAATCAGACAGAGAGAGAGAGAATCAGACAGAGAGAGAGAGAGAGTGAATCAGACAGAGAGAGAGAGAGTGAATCAGACAGAGAGAGAGAGAGAGAATCAGCCAGAGAGAGAGAGAGAGAATCAGACAGAGAGAGAGAGAGAGAATCAGACAGACAGAGAGAGAGAATCAGACAGAGAGAGAGAGAGAATCAGACAGAGAGAGAGAAAGAATCAGACAGACAGAGAGAGAGAATCAGACAGACAGAGAGAGAGAATCAGACAGAGAATCAGACAGAGAGAGAAAGAATCAGACAGAGAGAGAGAGAGAATCAGACAGAGAGAGAGAGAGAATCAGACAGAGAGAGAATCAGACAGAGAGAGAGAGAGAATCAGACAGAGAGAGAGAGAGAAACAGAGAGAGAGAGAGAATCAGACAGAGAGAGAGAGAATCAGACAGAGAGAGAGAGAATTAGACAGAGAGAGAGAGAGAATCAGACAGAGAGAGAGAGAATCAGACAGAGAGAGAGAATCAGACAGAGAGAGAGAGAGAATCAGACAGAGAGAGAGAGAGAATCAGACAGAGAGAGAGAGAAACAGACAGAGAGAGAGAGAAACAGACAGAGAGAGAGAGAGAATCAGACAGAGAGAGAGAGAATCAGACAGAGAGAGAGAGAATTAGACAGAGAGAGAGAGAGAATCAGACAGAGAGAGAGAATCAGATAGAGAGAGAGAGAGAATCAGACAGAGAGAGAGAGAGAATCAGACAGAGAGAGAGAATCGGACAGAGAGAGAGAGAGAATCAGACAGAGAGAGAGAGAGAATCAGACAGAGAGAGAGAGAGAATCAGACAGAGAGAGAGAGAGAATAAGACAGAGAGAGAGAGAGAATCAGACAGAGAGAGAGAGAATCAGACAGAGAGAGAGAGAGAATCAGACAGAGAGAGAGAGAGAATCAGACAGAGAGAGAGAGAATCAGACAGAGAGAGAGAATCAGACAGAGAGAGAGAGAGAATCAGACAGAGAGAGAGAGAATCAGACAGAGAGAGAGAGAATGAGACAGAGAGAGAATCAGACAGAGAGAGAGAGAGAATGAGACAGAGAGAGAGAATGAGACAGAGAGAGAGAGAGAATGAGACAGAGAGAGAGAGAGAATCAGACAGAGAGAGAGAGAGAATCAGACAGAGAGGGAGAGAGAATCAGACAGAGAGAGAGAGAATCAGACAGAGAGAGAGAGAATCAGACAGAGAGAGAGAGAGTATCAGACAGAGAGAGAGAATCAGACAGAGAGAGAGAGAGAATCGGACAGAGAGAGAGAGAGAGAATCAGACAGAGAGAGAGAGAATCAGACAGAGAGAGGGAGAATCAGACAGAGAGAGAGAGAGAATCAGACAGAGAGAGAGAGAATCAGACAGAGAGAGAGAGAATCAGACAGAGAGAGAGAGAGAATCAGACAGAGAGAGAGAGAGAATCAGACAGAGAGAGAGAGAGAATCAGACAGAGAGAGGGAGAATCAGACAGAGAGAGAGAGAGAGAATCAGACAGAGAGAGAGAGAATCAGACAGAGAGAGAGAGAATCAGACAGAGAGAGAGAATCAGACAGAGAGAGAGAGAGAATCAGACAGAGAGAGAGAGAGAATCAGACAGAGAGAGAGAGAATCAGACAGAGAGAGAGAGGGAATCAGACAGAGAGAGAGAGAGAGAATCAGACAGAGAGAGCGAGAGAATCAGACAGAGAGAGAGAGAGAATCAGACAGAGAGAGAGAGAGAATCAGACAGAGAGAGAGAGAATCAGACAGAGAGAGAGAGAGAATCAGACAGAGAGAGAGAGAATCAGACAGAGAGAGAGAATCAGACAGAGAGAGAGAGAGAATCAGACAGAGAGAGAGAGAGAATCAGACAGAGAGAGAGAGAGAATCAGACAGAGAGAGAGAGAATCAGACAGAGAGAGAGAGAGTGAATCAGACAGAGAGAGAGAATCAGACAGAGAGAGAGAGAGAGAATCAGATAGAGAGAGAGAGAGAATCAGACAGAGAGAGAGAGAGAATCAGACAGAGAGAGAGAGAGAATCAGACAGAGAGAGAGAGAGAATCAGACAGAGAGAGAGAGAGAATCAGACAGAGAGAGAGAGAGAATCAGACAGAGAGAGAGAGAGTGAATTAGACAGAGAGAGAGAGAATCAGACAGAGAGAGAGAGAGAGAATCAGACAGAGAGAGAGAGAGAATCAGACAGACAGAGAGAGAGAATCAGACAGAGAGAGAGAGAGAATCAGACAGAGAGAGAGAGAGAATCAGACAGAGAGAGAGAGAGAATCAGACAGAGAGAGAGAGAGAATCAGACAGAGAGAGAGAGAATCAGACAGAGAAAGAGAGAATCAGACAGAGAGAGAGAGAGAATCAGACAGAGAGAGAGAGAGAATCAGACAGAGAATCAGACAGAGAGAGAAAGAATCAGACAGAGAGAGAGAGAGAATCAGACAGAGAGAGAGAATCAGACAGAGAGAGAGAGAATCAGACAGAGAGAGAGAGAGAATCAGACAGAGAGAGAGAGAGAATCAGACAGAGAGAGAGAGAGAATCAGACAGAGAGAGAGAGAGAATCAGACAGAGAGAGAGAGAGAATCAGACAGAGAGAGAGGGAGAATCAGACAGAGATAGTAGGGGAGGGCTGAAGCTGGGCAGGAGCAGGGAAGAGAGTTTAAAAGTGGCAAAGAGAAAAAAGAGACAGGCATGCACGGGAGAAGGAAGCAAGAGAGAGCAGGCAGGAGAGAGAGAGAGAGAGAGAGATGGACAGGGAAAGCGGAGATGATGCTGTGCACGTGAGAGGGAGAGGAAGAGAGGGACAGGGAAAGCGGAGATGATGGTGTGTGTGTGAGAGGGAGAGGAAGTGTCTCACAGCGAAAGTTACTGACAGCTGGCAAATCCAAATATATTACATCTACTGGTTCCCCTGTATCTATCCTGCTTGTTTCCTCCTGAGAGAATCCTAATAAATTTGTCAGGCATGATTTCCCCTTCATGAGGCCATGCTGACTCTGCTTGATTATATTATGCATTTCTAAATGCTCTGCTATTTCATCCTTTATAATAGACTCTAACATTTTCCCAGTGACAGATGTTAAGCTAACTGGCCGATAGTTACCTGTTTTTTGTCTGTCTCGCTTTTTGAATAAGGGTGTGACATTGGCAGTTTTCCAATCCTCTGGGACTTTTCCAGAATCTAAGGATTCTTGGAAGATTACTACCAGCGCATCCACTATCTCTACAGCTATTTCCTTTAATAGCCTAGGATGCAGCCCATCAGGTCCAGGGGACTTATCGGCTTTTAGCCCCATTAGTTTCCCCAGTGCTTTTTCTCTAGTGATAGTTATTGTATTTATTTCCTCCCCCTCATTTGCCCCGTGATTATTTAGTGTTTTCGGAATGCTGTTAGTGTCTTCCACCCTGAAGACTGAAGCAAAGTATTTATTCCACTCAATCTTCCACTTCCTGGTTCCCCATTATTATTTCCCCAGTTTCATTCTCTAAGGGGCCGATGTTCATTTTGGTCTCTCTCTTCTTCATATATTTAAAGAAGCTCTTACTGTCCATTTTGACATCACTTGCTAGTTTACCCTCAATGTTTATTTTCTCCCTCTTTACTGCTTTTTTTGGTCATCTTCTGTTGGTTTTTACAGCTTTCTCAATCTGCTGGGTTTACAATGGTGGTTTATCCCTTCCCTACAATCGTTCTTCCCACTCGAGAGAGCGAGGCTGAGGGAGCGAGGCAGAGAGGGAGCGGTAGAAGGAGCGAGGCAGAGGGAGCGAGGCAGAGAGAGACAGCGACAGAGAGAGAGAGAGAGAATCAGACAGAGAGAGAGAGAATCAGACAGAGAGAGAGAGAATCAGAAAGAGAGAGAGAGAGAATCAGACAGAGAGAGAGAGAATCAGACAGAGAGAGAGAGAATCAGACAGAGAGAGAGAGAGAATCAGACAGAGAGCGAGAGAATCAGACAGCGAGAGAGAGAATCAGACAGAGAGAGAATCAGACAGAGAGAGAGAGAGAGAATCAGACAGAGAGAGAGAGAGAATCAGAGAGAGAGAGAGAGAGAATCAGACAGAGAGAGAGAGAATCAGACAGAGAGAGAGAGAAGCAGACAGAGAGAGAGAGAGAATCAGACACAGAGAGAGAGAGAATCAGACAGAGAGAGAGAGAGAATCAGACAGAGAGAGAGAATCAGACAGAGAGAGAGAGAGAATCAGACAGAGAGAGAGAGAATCAGACAGAGAAAGAGAGAATCAGACAGAGAGAGAGAGAGAATCAGACAGAGAGAGAGAGAGAATCAGACAGAGAATCAGACAGAGAGAGAAAGAATCAGACAGAGAGAGAGAGAGAATCAGACAGAGAGAGAGAATCAGACAGAGAGAGAGAGAATCAGACAGAGAGAGAGAGAGAATCAGACAGAGAGAGAGAGAGAATCAGACAGAGAGAGAGAGAGAATCAGACAGAGAGAGAGAGAGAATCAGACAGAGAGAGAGAGAGAATCAGACAGAGAGAGAGGGAGAATCAGACAGAGATAGTAGGGGAGGGCTGAAGCTGGGCAGGAGCAGGGAAGAGAGTTTAAAAGTGGCAAAGAGAAAAAAGAGACAGGCATGCACGGGAGAAGGAAGCAAGAGAGAGCAGGCAGGAGAGAGAGAGAGAGAGAGAGATGGACAGGGAAAGCGGAGATGATGCTGTGCACGTGAGAGGGAGAGGAAGAGAGGGACAGGGAAAGCGGAGATGATGGTGTGTGTGTGAGAGGGAGAGGAAGTGTCTCACAGCGAAAGTTACTGACAGCTGGCAAATCCAAATATATTACATCTACTGGTTCCCCTGTATCTATCCTGCTTGTTTCCTCCTGAGAGAATCCTAATAAATTTGTCAGGCATGATTTCCCCTTCATGAGGCCATGCTGACTCTGCTTGATTATATTATGCATTTCTAAATGCTCTGCTATTTCATCCTTTATAATAGACTCTAACATTTTCCCAGTGACAGATGTTAAGCTAACTGGCCGATAGTTACTTGTTTTTTGTCTGTCTCGCTTTTTGAATAAGGGTGTGACATTGGCAGTTTTCCAATCCTCTGGGACTTTTCCAGAATCTAAGGATTCTTGGAAGATTACTACCAGCGCATCCACTATCTCTACAGCTATTTCCTTTAATAGCCTAGGATGCAGCCCATCAGGTCCAGGGGACTTATCGGCTTTTAGCCCCATTAGTTTCCCCAGTGCTTTTTCTCTAGTGATAGTTATTGTATTTATTTCCTCCCCCTCATTTGCCCCGTGATTATTTAGTGTTTTCGGAATGCTGTTAGTGTCTTCCACCCTGAAGACTGAAGCAAAGTATTTATTCCACTCAATCTGCCACTTCCTGGTTCCCCATTATTATTTCCCCAGTTTCATTCTCTAAGGGGCCGATGTTCATTTTGGTCTCTCTCTTCTTCATATATTTAAAGAAGCTCTTACTGTCCATTTTGACATCACTTGCTAGTTTACCCTCAATGTTTATTTTCTCCCTCTTTACTGCTTTTTTTGGTCATCTTCTGTTGGTTTTTACAGCTTTCTCAATCTGCTGGGTTTACAATGGTGGTTTATCCCTTCCCTACAATCGTTCTTCCCACTCGAGAGAGCGAGGCTGAGGGAGCGAGGCAGAGAGGGAGCGGTAGAAGGAGCGAGGCAGAGGGAGCGAGGCAGAGAGAGACAGCGACAGAGAGAGAGAGAGAGAATCAGACAGAGAGAGAGAGAATCAGACAGAGAGAGAGAGAATCAGAAAGAGAGAGAGAGAGAATCAGACAGAGAGAGAGAGAATCAGACAGAGAGAGAGAGAATCAGACAGAGAGAGAGAGAGAATCAGACAGAGAGCGAGAGAATCAGACAGCGAGAGAGAGAATCAGACAGAGAGAGAATCAGACAGAGAGAGAGAGAGAGAATCAGACAGAGAGAGAGAGAGAATCAGAGAGAGAGAGAGAGAGAATCAGACAGAGAGAGAGAGAATCAGACAGAGAGAGAGAGAAGCAGACAGAGAGAGAGAGAGAATCAGACACAGAGAGAGAGAGAATCAGACAGAGAGAGAGAGAGAATCAGACAGAGAGAGAGAATCAGACAGAGAGAGAGAGAGAATCAGACAGAGAGAGAGAGAATCAGACAGAGAGAGAGAGAAGCAGACAGAGAGAGAGAGAGAGAATCAGACAGAGAGAGAGAGAGAGAATCAGACAGAGAGAGAGAGAAGCAGACAGAGAGAGAGAGAATCAGACAGAGAGAGAGAGAGAATCAGACAGAGAGAGAGAGAATCAGACAGAGAGAGAGAATCAGACAGAGAGAGAGAGAGAATCAGACAGAGAGAGAATCAGACAGAGAGAGAGAGAGAATCAGACAGAGAGAGAGAGAATCAGACAGAGAGAGAGAGAATCAGACAGAGAGAGAGAAGCAGACAGAGAGAGAGAATCAGACAGAGAGAGAGAGAGAGAATCAGACAGAGAGAGAGAATCAGACAGAGAGAGAGAGAGAATCAGACAGAGAGAGAGAGAGAATCAGACAGAGAGAGAGAGAAGCAGACAGAGAGAGAGAGAGAATCAGACACAGAGAGAGAGAATCAGACAGAGAGAGAGAGAGAATCAGACAGAGAGAGAGAATCAGACAGAGAGAGAGAGAGAATCAGACAGAGAGAGAGAGAATCAGACAGAGAGAGAGAGAAGCAGACAGAGAGAGAGAGAGAGAATCAGACAGAGAGAGAGAGAGAGAATCAGACAGAGAGAGAGAGAAGCAGACAGAGAGAGAGAGAATCAGACAGAGAGAGAGAGAGAATCAGACAGAGAGAGAGAGAATCAGACAGAGAGAGAGAATCAGACAGAGAGAGAGAGAGAATCAGACAGAGAGAGAATCAGACAGAGAGAGAGAGAGAATCAGGCAGAGAGAGAGAGAATCAGACAGAGAGAGAGAGAATCAGACAGAGAGAGAGAAGCAGACAGAGAGAGAGAATCAGACAGAGAGAGAGAGAGAGAATCAGACAGAGAGAGAGAAGCAGACAGAGAGAGAGAGAAGCAGACAGAGAGAGAGAGAGAGAATCAGACAGAGAGAGAGAAGCAGACAGAGAGAGAGAGAAGCAGACAGAGAGAGAGAGAATCAGACAGAGAGAGAGAGAGAATCAGACAGAGAGAGAGAGAGAATCAGACAGAGAGAGGGAGAGAGAATCAGACAGAGAGAGGGAGAGAGAATCAGACAGAGAGAGAGAGAGAGAGAGAGAGAAGCAGACAGAGATAGTAGGGGAGGGCTGAAGCTGGATAGGAGCAGGCAAGAGAGAGTTAAGATTGTTCAAAAGTGGCAAAGAGAGAAAAGAAGAAACAGGCATGCACGGGAGAAGGAAGCAAGAGAGAGCAGGCAGGAGAGAGAGAGAGAGAGAGAGAGAGAAAGAGAGGGACAGGGAAAGCGGAGATGATGGTGTGCATGTGAGAGGGAGAGGAAGTGGCTCACAGCGAAAGTTACTGACAGCTGGGGTCGAGAGGGCCCACTCGCTGGATCGTTCACAAGAGGGAAAGTGAGTCATCAGCACAAGGCGAGGGTAGAGGAGCAGCTGGAGGGATCTGAACAGCAGGGAGCACAGGAACTGACTGAATGTGGCACGAGATCGGGTCAGGAGAGAGAGAGAGAGGAGGAGGGGGGGTGGAAGGCTAGGCCGGGTAAGGAGCACGAGTGAAGCAGATGGGTTTTAACCACAACCTGATATAGCTTCACCGTCAGCATTACTGACATTGGCAGCAGAGGACGTGGGTCTTGCTGAAAAGAGAAACAAGTTACCGAGAAATTTGGCATTCTTTCCTTTGTCCTGATGAGTGCAACACGAGGAGCTTTGGCAACCTGTCTCTCCCCGTAGCAGCAATACTTAATTCATTAATTAAACGTGAATACACCCCAGCTGTCGTGGTGGGGTTGGAACTCATATCTCCCGCGCATTAACCACAGGCCTCTCTGGGTTCCTCGTCCAGTAATAGAACCACGAGGCTAGTGTCGCCGTGTGCTCAGATTTGACCCTGAAAATAAATCAGAATCGCCCAGGGGGGGAGGCTGAGGGGGGGAGGCTGAGAGGGGGGAGGCTGAGAGGGGGGAGGCTGAGAGGGATCGAGGCAGAGGGATCGAGGCAGAGGGATCGAGGCAGAGGGAGCGAGGCAGAGAGAGAGAATCAGACAGAGAGACAGAGAGAGAGAGAGAATCAGACAGAGAGAGAGAAGCAGACAGAGAGAGAGAATCTGACAGAGAGAGAGAGAGAGAAGCAGACAGAGAGAGAGAGAAGCAGACAGAGAGAGAGAGACAGAGAGAGAGAGAAGCAGAGAGAGAGAGAGAGAGACAGAGAGAGAGAGAGAGACAGAGAGAGAGAGAAGCAGACAGAGAGAGAGAGAAGCAGAGAGAGAGAGAGAGAGACAGAGAGAGAGAGAGAGACAGAGAGAGAGAGAAGCAGACAGAGAGAGAGAGAAAGAGGGACAGAGAGAGAGAGAGAGAGAAAATCAGACAGAGAGAGAGAGAGAATCAGACAGAGACAACAATCCTCCCTCAAGCAATGTTTGTGGCCAAGCTTTTGGTCGCTGTCCTGAAGCTATTAATGTGTATAATAGTAGTGGAAAATATTTTTCTTTTAAAATAGAGGTTTAGTCTGTGGATGTGTCTTAATTGGGTTAAAGCCAGCTTAGTCTGGGTGCTGTGAGGTGTGCTCGCTTTGAGATGTAAGAGAGATAAGAGTGCATTTGCATTTTTTTTTTGAATAGAGCATTCAAAGACGTGGGGTGAAAACTGACACCTATCGAGCAGCTACCAAGCCATATGTTTATATTACAAATAAAATTGGCACTATGAAAGGGGTTTTATTGCTTGAAGAGAGGCCGGTGGTACAATGAGAATTTACATTCCATGAGCGGCGGAAGGTATAACTTCAGCGGTTTTCGGGTGTGCAGGGCAGAGGCAACACGAGATCAAAAGGCAGTGGTAAGCCTTTGACTGGCTCCACAGGAACCAAAGTGGAAAGAACCTCGTTTTGAATGCGCAAGGTGAAAATGCTTTGCCTGGTGTTTGGGTTGCTGTTGCCTTAATGGAGATAAGTTTGGGAATTGGTTAGAAGTTAGGGTGGTAGTTATTTGAAGCCATGTGTATATCTACTTTAACCTGTGTAAATTAATAAAATGTTTCATTTGGTTTTAATGTAAAACCTCAAGAGCTGACAGTCTGATTCTTTTCTCTCTCAGAAGGGTTGTACGACTTTGGAACTCTCTGCCTCAGAAGGCGGTGGGGGCGGGAGGTCACTGTATATTTTTAATGCGGAGATTGAGATGCCAGGAGATGGAGAGGAAGAAATTTTTTTTTTATATATATATAAATAGTCATTTGTTAATTCAGGACTTGAGCATTGCTGAAAAAAGACACCTTTTTTGTTGTCGAAGTTTTTCGTCTTGCACTCATCAGGACAATTCACAAAAATATCAAACGTAAAGGGAACAACAATTTATACTGCATGAGAAGAGACTGCTGATTGGTTGGCAAGTGGACAAAAAAATGTCTCTTTTTCTCAGCAACACTCATCTTTTAATATGTTAACGCGGAGGTAGATAGATTCTTGTTAGGCAAGGGAATCAAAGGTTATCGGGGTTAGATGGGAATGTAGCACTCGAAACGCAAACGGATCAGCCACGATCTTATTGAACGGCAGCGCAGGCTCGAGGGGCCGAATGGCCTGATTTTGCTCCTCTTTCGTACGTTCGTTTGTCCGTAGCTACCATTACAGTTCCCACAGGGTAAAAGGGAGGGCTCAGCTCTGAGATTTGCCGAGACTTCCCTCTCCCAGCTCCTTCAGGGTGGGGAAGTTAAAACGCTCCCAGCAGCGATCTCTCGCCGACCAAGCAGATCCAATTTTTGAGCCTTCCGGCGTCTCACCGCCTCTTTAGCTCTGGCAAAATGACACCCTCCCATCGTTGAAGCTGGGGTTGCTCCCCCTTGGAGCAGAGGAGACTGAAGGGAGGTCCGACAGAGGTGTGCAAAGTTATGGCAGGCTTGGATAAGGTCGACAGAGAAAAGCTGTGCCTGTGAGCTGACGGGACGAGGATGAGGAGAGCCAAACTTAAGGTTCTTGAATTCCAGGGAAAGATTAAACAGGTTAGGACTTTATTCCTTGGAGCGTAGAAGGATGAGGGAAGATTTGATAGAAGTTTACGAAATGATGAGGGGTACAGACAGAGTAAATGCGAGTAGGCTCTTTCCGCTTAGATTAGGAGAGATAAACACGAGAGGACATGGCTTTAGGGTGAAAGGGGAAAGGTTTAGGGGGAACTTCTTCACTCAGAGAGTGGTGAGAGAGTGGAACGAGCTACCATCTGACGTGGTAAATGCGGGCTCACTCTTAAGTTATAAGAATAGATACATGGATGGGAGAGGTCTGGAAGGTCATGGACTGGGTGCAGGTCGATGGGATTAGCAGAATAATATTTCGGCACAGACTAGAAGGGCCAAATGGCCTGTTTTCTGTGCTGTAGTGTTCTATGGGCAAGAGATGCCTGGAGATTGAGAGGAAGAATTTTTTTTTAATATATATAAATAGTCATTTGGTAATACAGGACTGGAGCATTGCTGAAAAAAGACACCTTTTTTTTTGTCGAAGTTTTTCGTCTTGCACTCATCAGGACAATTCACAAGAATATCAAATGTAAAGGGAACAACAATTTATACTGTATGAGAAGAGAGTCCTGATTGGTTGGCAAGTGGACAAAAAATGTCTCTTTTTCTCAGCAAAACTCAACTTTTAATATGTTTAAATTTTAACTTTAACAAGCAAGTAACATGGTATATGAATTTTAGTGTCATTGTGATGCCAAGTGCAGAGGCTGTACATCCCAATGGATGTTGGAGCATATCAAAGAGCAGGTCCCTTCAGCTGTCTGCATGAGGCAGAGTACTCTGACCATGCCCAGCAAGCCCGTGTTTGCAAAACTCAGAGCATAATGTCTAACAGTGGCTGTGATTCCGCAATTGGACTGCACTTATTGAACAATCTGAGTGTCCCAAGGATGACACTAACCAACAGTTTAAGACTATCAGTCAGGTTTGCAATGTGGCTCACTTATGTTTGCTAGAAGATACATACATGATGCTCAGTTTGGGTTCCGCCAGGGCCACTCAGCTCCTGACCTCATCACAGCCTTGGCCCAAACATGGACAGAAGAGCTGAACTCCCGAGGTGAGGTGAGAGTGACTGCCCTTGACATCGAGGCCGCATTTGACCGAGTGTGGCATCAAGGAGCCCCAGCAAAACTGGAGTCAATGGGAATCAGAGGGAAAACTCTCCGCTGGTTGGAGTCATACCTAGCACAAAGGAAGATGGTTGTGGTTGTTGGAGGTCAGTCATCTCAGCTCCAGGACATCACTGCAGGAGTTCCTCAGGGTAGTGTCCTCGGCCCAACCATCTTCAGCTGCTTCATCAATGACCTTCCTTCCATCATAAGGTCAGAAGTGGGGATGTTCGCTGATGATTGCACAATGTTCAGCACCATTCGCGACTCCTCAGATACCGAAGCAGTCCATGTCCAAATGCAGCAACACCTGGACAATACCTGGACCGACAAGTAACATTCATGCCACTTCACTGCTAGCCAATGACCATCTCCAACAAGAGAGAATCCAACCACCTCCCCTTGACATTCAATGGCATTACCATTGCTGAATCCTCCATTATCAACATCCTGGGGGGTTACCATTGACCAGAAACTGAACTGGGCCAACCATATGAATACTGTATATGAATATTCAACAGCAGGTCAGAGTCTGTGAATTCTGTTGTGAGTAACTCACCTCCTGACTTCGCAACGTCTGCCCACCATCTACAAGGTACAAGTCAGGAGTGTGATGGGATACTCTCCACTTGCCTGGATGAGTGCAGCTCCCGCCACACTCAAGAAGCTCGACACCATCCAGGACAAAGCAGCCCCGCTTGATTGGAACCCCATCCACAAACATTCACTCCCTCCACCACCGACGCACAGTAGCAGCAGTGTGTGTACCATCTACAAGATGCACTGCAGCAACTCACCAAGGCTCCTTTAACAGTACCTCCCAAAGCCGAATTCTTCCACCTAGAAGGACAAGGGCAGATGATGTATGGGAAGGCCATCAACTGCGAGCTCTCTCCAGAGTCACACACCATTCTGACTTGGGAATATATCGGCCGATCCTTTATTGTCGCTGGGTGAAAATCCTGGAACTCCCTCCCTAACAGCGCCGTGGGTGTACCTAAACCACACGGGGACTGCAGCGGTTCAAGAAGGCAGCTCACCACCCACCTTCTCAAGGGGGGGGTAATGAGGGATGGGGCAATAAGTGCCGGACTTGACAATTTCCGTGAAAGAATTAAAGAAATAAGTCATACATGGAGACTCGTCCTCTGCCAGCAAAAAGAACATCTCCAGGCATTGCACCTCTTTTTTTGAGTTGAACAAAAGATCCCCGCTCTGGGTGCATTGTCCACGGTAAAGCTTCAACCAGAGGTCGACTTGCCAACCAATGAGCACCCTTTTCTCAGGCAGTCCAACTCGTTCCTCCCCTTTGAGATTTGGCATTCTTGCGCCTGACCTGCTGAGTCCAAGACCAAAACCTTTGACAGCATGTCTCTTTTCTTCAGCAATGCTCCAGAACTTAACTTTTTACAGAGCGGGCGGTGACGAACTGGAACCCCGCTGCCAATGAGGGTGGTGGAAGTAGAGGCGATCAATGATTTCAAAAGGAAATTGGGTGGGCGCCCGAAGGAAATAAACTTGCAGGGCTACGGGGATAGAGTGGCGCGGGGTGGGGGGGAATGGGGCGGACTGGATTGGTCTACCAGACAGTTGGCAAGGACTTGACGGGCAGAGCGGCCTCCTTTTGAGCCACAATGTTTCGGTGATTTCAAATCCCGCTTTCCATCCCCGTCTCTCTCTCCCTCTCTCTCTCTCTCTCGAGTTCCTCTGGGGCAGGAGTATTGTATGGCCGTTCCTCTCAGGCAGGGGAGGGATGTATCCCTTTGCTGTACGGTTTGGGGGAAATGAATCACGCCCTCCTTCCTGCCCCCGCTAACTCGCCATTCAGGTCTGGAACATCAGCGACTTGACGGGCAGACAGATGTCCCATAGCCTCGCCACCTGAACATAAACGTGACCGGGGTTCCCCAGGCAACGTCCCGGGTTGCCGTCTGCTGGTCTCCTCCTGTCGCTTCCCTTCCCCACCCTCTGGGGCCCCTCTCGCTGACTCACCCATCTCCCCTCCCTCTTGCACTCTGCTGCCCCTACCCCGCCCCAACCGACCTCCATCTGACGCACCCCGCCCACCTTCCGCCCCCCACGGTTACCCCGGAAGGAGTCAAGCACTCACATGCCTAGGAAACGGGTCACCATGGTACCGAAGTGGTCAAACATGAAGCCGCAGGGAAGGGTGATGAAGTTGTTCATGAAGGAACCCAAGGTGAAGATGAGGGCAAAGCGTTCGTCCTGGGGATCGCAGAGCACTGAGACAGAGAGGGAGCGAAAGTGAGAAAGAGAAACACACTTCCGACAGTGCGGCGCTCCTTCAGTACTGACCTTCCGACAGTGAGGCGCTCCCTCAGTACTGACCCTCCGACAGTGTGGCGCTCCCTCAGTATTGACCCTCCGACAGTGCGGCGCTTCCTCAGTACTGACCCTCCGACAGTGCGGCGCTTCCTCAGTACTGACCCTCCGACAGTGCGGCGCTCCCTCAGTACTGATCCTCCGACAGTGCGGTGCTCCCTCAGTACTGACCCTCCGACAGTGCGGCGCTCCCTCAGTACTGACCCTCCGACAGTGCGGCGCTCCCTCAGTACTCACCCTCCGACAGTGCGGCACTCTTTGTCTCCTCTCCCTATCCACCCCTCTCACTCCGTTGATTCCAAATCTCCCCTCCCCTTTCCCTCACTTCCTCGTTCCCTCCCACTGCACACTCACTGCCGCCATTGCTCTACTTCTCTCCCCCTGCACGTTTGGTGGTGCCACTCCTCCCTCTCCCCATCCCCACATACTTACAGGTGTAATTATGCCCTCTATCGTCGCTGGTGTTGTGCTGTGAGGGACAGAGGTCAGAGAAATATCCTTCGTTCTTCAGCACGAAGACGAGCGAGGCCCAGCCGAAGATCACCCCCGCGAAGCAGATACACTCGAACAGCCCAGTGGCAAAGGTCAAGTAGCGTTTAACCCTCTCAAAAGTTTGCATCATCCCGATTCTTGAAAATCACCTCCGATATCCTGGGAGCTTCCTGTTCTGAATGAGAGAGAAAAAGGAACACCTGTTGGAAGGGCCAAGCTTCATGGATGAGTGTGTGTTTAACGTGTGTGAGCGAGTGTTTACATCGGTGCGCGAGTGTTTACGTCGCTGCGCGAGTGTTTACGTCGCTGCGTGAGTGTTTACGTCGCTGCGCGAGTGTTTACGTCGCTGCGCGAGTGTTTACGTCGCTGCGTGAGTGTTTACGTCGCTGCGCGAGTGTTTACGTCGCTGCGTGAGTGTTTACGTCGGTGCGTGAGTGTTTACGTCGCTGCGTGAGTGTTTACGTCGCTGCGTGAGTGTTTACGTCGCTGCGTGAGTGTTTACGTCGCTGCGTGAGTGTTTACGTCGCTGCGTGAGTGTTTACGTCGCTGCGTGAGTGTTTACACCGCTGCGTGAGTGTTTACGTCGCTGCGTGAGTGTTTACGTCGCTGCGTGAGTGTTTACATCGGTGCGTGAGTGTTTACATCGGTGCGTGAGTGTTTACGTCGCTGCGTGAGTGTTTACACCGCTGCGTGAGTGTTTACGTGAGCGGGCGGGCGACAGTTCACCCGGGCGGGCGGCCGTTCACCCCGGGCGGGCGGCTGTTCACGCGGGTGTGCAGGCGTGTGCGCGGCTACGGGGGTCTGTGCGTGAGCGTGTGTTTAGGTAGGCGAGCGTGCAAGTGTGTCTATGCGGGGGAGGGCACGAGCTTGGGTTTTAATGAGGAAGCTTGCCAGTGTGTGTTTACCCATCTCTCTTAATCTTTAACAACACCGGAGGTGATCACTGAAGAGTAACGATCATCAGGTCTCCGTTTATTGAACTGCTTATCGCGACAGGCAAAACTGCGTAAGTTAAAGATAAGTGGGTGTCGTAGAAACAATAACCACTGGAAACTCCTGGACAAATCGCCAGGGCAACAAATCTCAGAATCCCAGGATTCTAAAGGCACAGGAAGAGGCCATTTGGCCCATCATGTCTGCACCGGCCCTCCAAATGATCGTTATGACCTAGTGCCATTGCCCTGCCTTTTCCCCAGTACCCCCTGCACACTGTTTCTATTCAAATAATCATCCGATGCCCCCTTGAGTGCCTCGATTGAAACCTGCCTCCACCCCACTTCCAGGTCTGGACCACGCGCTGTGTGAAAAAGTTTCCTCATGTTGCATTTGCTTCTTTTGCAAGCCATTTTAAATCCGGGCCCTCTCATTCCTGATCCTTTTACAAGCGGGAACATCTCCTCCCCATCTACTCTGTCCAGTCCTCTCACGATTTTGAACATCTGTCAAATCTCCTCTCTAAGGAGAACAGTCCCGACCCCCTCCAATCTATCTTCGTAACTGAAGTTTCTTACCCCTGGGACCATTCTTGTAAACCTCTTCTGCACTCTCTCCAACGTGTTCACATCCTTCCTATAATGTGGCGCCCAGAACTGTGCACAATACTCCAGCTCAGGTCTAATGAGTGTCTTATATAAATTCAGCATAACCTCCCTGCTCTTGTACTCTATGCCCCTAAGCCCAGGAGACTGTTTGCTTTATTAACCGCCCTCCCCACCTGTCCTGCTACCTCCAATGATCTCTGCACATATGCGCCCAGGTCTTTCTGCTCCTGCACCCCCTTCAAAATCTCGCCCTTTATTTTATATTGTCTGTCCGCGTTCTTCCTACCAAAATGCATCACCTCACACTCCCCCACATTGAACTTCATCTGCCACCAATCTGCCCACTCCACCAACTTGTCTATGTCCTCTGAAGTTCTACACTGTCCTCCTCGCAGTTTATAACACTCCCAAGCTTTGTATCATCTGTAAACTTAGAAACTGTCCCCTGCGCACCAAGGTCCAGATCATTAATATATATCAGGAAAAGCAAGGGCCCCAATATCGACCCCTGGGGAACTCCACTACAAACCTTCCTCCAGCCCGAGAAACATCCATTGACTGTTGCTCTCTGCTTCCTATTTTTTCAACCAATTTTGCATCCACGTTGCTACTGTCCCTTTTATTCCAAGAGCAATAACTTTTCTCACAAGTCAGTTGTGCGGCTCTGTGTCAAAAGTCCATGTACGTCACATCAACAGCACTACCCTCATCCACCCTCTCTGTTACGTCTTCACAAAACTCCAGCAGGTTAGTTAAACACGGTTTCCACTTTAGAAATCCACACCAGCTCTTTCTGATCAACAATTTTAAGATTGCGTGCTAAGGCGGAATAACAAGGGAGGAAGAGAAAGAGAGAGAGGAGCGAGAGAGAGAGAGAGAAAGAGAAAGACAGTGGAGTGGGTGAGAGAGAGAGAGTGACAGAAACAGAGAAGAATACTCCTGGGAGCGTGAGACTGTGTGAGCGAGCGTGCATCCTGGTGCAGACCCGTGAGACTGCGTCCTTGTGCGAGCGTGCCAGACTGCGAGTGTACGAGCGTGTTCCCATGTCAGTGTATGAGCGTGTTCCTTTGTGAGTGTTTGAGCATGCGTTCCTGTGCGAGTGTGTGTTCCTCTGTGAGGGTGCGAGTGTGTGTTCCTGTGCGAGTGTTTAAGCGTGTGTTCCTGTGTGAGCATGCGAGCTTGTGTGGCTGTGTGTATTCCTGTACGACTGTGTTCCTGTGTGAGTGCGCGAGCTTGTGTGGTTGTGTGTATTCCTGTACGACTGTGTTCCTGTGTGAGTGCGCGAGCTTGTGTGGCTGTGTGTATTCCTGTACGACTGTGTTCCTGTGTGAGTGCGCGAGCTTGTGTTCCTGTGTGAGATCCTGTATGACTGTGTTCCTGTGTGAGTGCGCGAGCTTGTGTTGCTGTGTATGTTCCTGTGCGAGTGTATGAGTGTGTCCTCCTGTGTGTATTTGAGCATGTGTTCCTGTGCGTGTGTTCCTGTGTGAGAGGGTGTTCCCGTGTGAGTGTGTGAGCATATGTTCCTGTGCAAGCATGTTGATTGTGTGCACGAGCGTGGTCCTGTGTGAGTGGGGTCCTGTGTGTGTTTGAGCGTATGTTCCTGTGAGAGAGTGTGTTCCTTCATGAGTGTGCGAGCGTGTGTTCCTGTGTGTGTGTGCACGAGTGTGTGTTCCTGTGTGAGAGGGTGTTCCTATGCGAGTGTGCGAGCATGTGTTCCTGTGTGGGTGTGTTCCTGTGTCTGTGCACGCGAGCATGTGTTCCTGTGTGTGAGCGTGAGCGTGTGTTCCTGTGTGCGTGTGAGCGTGTTCCTGTGTGTGTGTGAGCGTGTGTTCCTGTGTGCGTGTGAGCGTGTTCCTGTGTGCGTGTGAGTGTGTTCCTGTGTGTGAGCGCGAGCGTGTGTTCCTGTGTGCGTGTGAGTGTGTTCCTGTGTGTGTGCGAGCGTGTGTTCCTGTGTGCGTGTGAGTGTGTTCCTGTGTGTGTGCGAGCGTGTGTTCCTGTGTGCGTGAGAGTGCGAGCGTGTGTTCCTGTGTGTGTATGAGCGTGTGTTCCTGTGTGTGTATGAGCGTGTGTTCCTGTGTGTGTATGAGCGTGTGTTGCTGTGTGAGAGGGTGTTCCTATGCGAGTGCACGAGCATGTGTTCCTGTGCAAGAGGGTGTTCCTATACGAGTGTGTGTTCCTGTGCAAGAGGGTGTTCCTATGCGAGTGTGTGTTCCTGTGTGTGCGAGTGTGTGTTCCTGTGTGTGCGAGTGTGTGTTCCTGTGTGTGCGAGTGTGTGTTCCTGTGTGTGCGAGTGCGTGTTCCTGTGTGTGCGAGTGCGTGTTCCTGTGTGTGCGAGTGTGTGTTCCTGTGTGTGCGAGTGTGTGTTCCTGTGTGTGCGAGTGTGTGTTCCTGTGTGTGCGAGTGTGTGTTCCTGTGTGTGCGAGTGTGTGTTCCTGTGTGTGCGAGTGTGTGTTCCTGTGTGTGCGAGTGTGTGTTCCTGTGTGTGCGAGTGTGTGTTCCTGTGTGTGCGAGTGTGTGTTCCTGTGTGTGCGAGTGTGTGTTCCTGTGTGGGTGTGTTCCTGTGTGAGAGTGCAAGTGTGTGCTCCTGTGTGTGGGGTCCTGTGAGAGAGTGTGTTCCTGTATGAGTGTGCGTGTGTAAATTCCTGCACGAGAGGGCGTTCCCCTGTAAGGGGGATGTGGGCATCGCTGGCTAGGCCAGCATTTATTGCCCATCCCTAATTGCCCTGTTCAGAGGGCATTTAAGAGTCAACCACAGGGCTGTGGGCCTGGAGTCACGTGTAGACCAGACCGGGTAAGGACAGCAGATTTCCTTCCATAAAGGGCATTAGTGAACCAGATGGGTTTATACAACAATCAGCAATGGTTTCACGGTCATCATTATTGAATTCAAATTCCACCATCTGCTGTGGTGGGATTTAAACCCGGGTCCCTGGGCCATTACCCTGGGTCTCTGGACTACTAGTCCAGCGACAATACCGCTACACCATCAGCTCCCCAACTTCCAATCCGTCCTTAAGTATTGTGAAGATGGATGTTATTTTATTTAGGGAATATGGTGATATTCTGTAAAGGAGGCTGTGCGTGCGCATGTGTGCCTGTGCGGGAGGGTGTGCCTGTGGGGGGTTAGTGTGCCTGTGCGGGAGGGTGTGCCTGTGGGGGGTTAGTGTGCCTGTGCGGGAGGGTGTGCCTGTGGGGGGTTAGTGTGCCTGTGCGGGAGGGTGTGCCTGTGCGGCAGGCTGTGCCTGTGCGGGGGGGAGTGTGCCTGTGCGGGAGGGTGTGCCTGTGCGGCAGGCTGTGCCTGTGCAGGGGGGAGTGCGCCTGTGCGGGAGGCTGTGCCTGTGCGGGAGGCTGTGCCTGTGCGGGAGGCTGTGCCTGTGCGGGAGGCTGTGTGCCTGTGCGGGAGGGTGTGTGCCTGTGCGGGGGGGAGTGTGCCTGTACGGGGGGGGGAGTGTGCCTGTGCGGGCGGAGTGTGCCTGTGCGGGCGGAGTGTGCCTGTGCGGGGGGGACTGTGCCTGTGCTGGGGGAGTGTGCCTGTGCGGGCGGAGTGTGCCTGTGCGGGGGGGACTGTGCCTGTGCGGGGGGAGTGTGCCTGTGCGGGCGGCAGTATGCCTGTGCGGGGGGGAGTGTGCCTGTGCGGGGAGGAGTGTGCCTGTGCGGGGGGGCAGTGTGCCTGTGCGGGGGGAGTGTGCCTGTGCAGGGGGAGTGTGCCTGTGCGGGGAGAGTGTGCCTGTGCGGGGAGAGTGTGCCTGTGCGGGGAGAGTGTGCCTGTGCGGGGAGAGTGTGCCTGTGCGGGGAGAGTGTGCCTGTGCGGGGAGAGTGTGCCTGTGCGGGAGGGTGTTCCTATGCTCTTGTGCAAGTTTCTGAGTGGGTGCTTACCCCACCCTCACTGTTAGTCTGGAATGCCGTCTAAAACAATCACTGCATCATAATGGTCATTAGGTCAAGACTTTCTGTAAGGCTGCAGGAGCACTCATGGTGAAACAACATTATTTAGTGATACAACACGGACTGAACAATAAGTACGGAAACAAATTGTACACTGTTAAGGCAACAGTTTGTGTACTGAGAGGGGTGTAGAGAGAGAGCGGGGGTGTAGAGAGAGAGCGGGGGTGTAGAGAGAGAGCGGGGGTGTAGAGAGAAAGCTGGGGTGTAGAGAAAGAGCGGGGGTGTAGACAGAGAGCGGGGGTGTAGACAGAGAGCGGGGGTGTAGACAGAGAGAGAGACGGGGGTGTAGAGAGAGAGAGAGACGGGGGTGTAGAGAGAGAGAGAGACGGGGGTGTAGAGGGAGAGAGAGACGGGGGTGTAGAGGGAGAGAGAGACGGGGTGTAGAGAGAGAGAGAGATGGGGGTGTAGAGAGAGAGAGAGACGGGGGTGTAGAGAGAGAGAGAGACGGGGGTGTAGAGAGAGAGAGAGACAGGGGTGTAGAGAGAGAGACGGGGGTGCAGAGAGAGAGACGGGGGTGTAGAGAGAGAGACGGGGGTGTAGAGAGAGAGAGACAGGGGTGCAGAGAGAGAGGTGGGGAGAGAGAGAGAGAGAGAGAGAGAGACGGGGGAGAGAGAGAGAGACAGGGGGAG
>NW_027599433.1:0-26517 GCF_964194155.1 Cetorhinus maximus
GGATCAGAAGAAGTTAGTCCGCAGATGCAGCAAGTGATTAGGAAGGCAAATGGAGCGTTGGTGTTTATTGTGAGGGGGATGGAATGTAAAAGTAGGGAAGTTTCACTGCTGCTGTACAGGGCCTTGGCGAGTCTGCAGCTGGAGTACTGCGTAGAGTTGTGGTCTCCTTATTTGTAAATCGATATAACTGCTTTAGAGACAGTTCCGAGGAGGTTCACTGAGCTGATTCCTGGGATGATGGGGTTTGTCTTATGAGGAGAGCTTGAGCAGGTTGGGCCCGTACCCATTGGAGTTTAGAAGAATGAGAGGCCATCTTATTGAAACATATAAGATTCTGACGGGCTTAACAGGGTGGATGCTGGGAGGATGTTTCCCCCTCGTGGGGGAATCTAGAACGAGGGGTAGGGGGGCACAGTTTCAGAATAAGGGGTTTCCCATTGAAGACGGAGATGAGGAGGAATTTCTTCTCTCGGAGGGTGGTCAGTCTGTGGAATTCTCTCCTCCAGAGAGCGGTGGAGGCCAGGTCAGTGAATATATTCGAGGCTGAGTTAGACGGGTTTCTGATTGACAAGGGAGTCGAGGGTTATGGGGATGGGGTGGGGAAGAACTAGATCAGCCATGATCTTACTGAATGGCAGAGCAGGCTCGAGGTGCCGAGTGGCCTACTCCTGCTCCTAAGTCATATGTTTCTATGTTCCGCTCTCTCCCTATCTCTCTCTCTCTGTCTCTGCCTCTCTGTCTCTGTGTTTTTCTGCTTGTCTCTCTCTCTCTCAATCTCCCTCTTTCTCTCTCTCCCTCTATTGAACAGTTTAACCTATGTTCACTGGGGGCTGTTGTGTTTTTGATGTGTCTCGTATTCCTGTAGTCGGTGTCCTGCTCCATGGTTTGTGTCTGAGGGGTCTCTCTCCTCCGTTCCTGCCCTGTCTGCTTCTCTCTCTCTCTCAGATGTGTCTCAGTCTTCTCTCAGACTCTGTCAGGGCATATGTTTCCTCAAAACTGATTCTGCCTTTCGTTCCATTTCACAATGACACTTCCCCTGAGATCAGAATGAGAGGCTGGTTGTACTGACTCCAGGGTCAACCATCTCTCTCTCTCTCAACCTTTCTCACCATCTCTCTCTCTCTGACCTTCTCTCTCAATCTCTCTCACCACGCCTCAAACTCGCTTTCTCTCCCTCCTCTTTCACTCTCATCCTGTCACTCTCTCTCTCTCTCTCTGTCACACTCTCTCTCTGTCACACTCTCTCTCTGTCACTCTCTCTGTCACTCTCTCTGTCACTCTCTCTCTCTATCACACTCTCTCTCTGTCACTCTCTCTCTGTCACACTCTCTCTCTGTCACACTCTCTCTGTCACACTCTCTCTCTGTCACTCTCTTTCTGTCACACTCTCTCTCTGTCTCTCTCTCTCTGTCACACTCTCTCTCTGTCTCTCTCTCTGTCACACTCTCTCTCTGTCACACTCTGTCACTCTCTCTCTCTGTCACTCTCTCTCTGTCACACTCTCTCTGTCACACTCTCTGTCACTCTCTCTGTCACTCTCTCTCTCTGTCACTCCCTCTCTCTGTCACACTCTCTCTCTGCCACACTCTCTCTCTGTCACTCTCTCTCTGTCACTTACTTTCTCTGTCACTCTCTGTCACACTCTCTCTGTCACTGTCTCTGTCTGTCACGCTCTCTCTCTGTCATTTTCTCTCTCTGTCACTTTCTCTCTCTCTCACTCTCTCTCTCTCTGCCACTCTCTGTCTCTCTCTCTGTCACTTTCTCTCTCTGTCACTCTCTCTCTCTCTGTCACTCTCTCTGTCACTTTCTCTCTCTCTCTCACTTTCTCTCTCTGTCACTCTCTCTGTCATTCTCTCTCTCTGTCACTCTCTCTCTCACTTTCTCTCTCTCTGTCACTCTCTCTCTCACTCTCTCTCTCTCTCTTTCTCTCTCTGTCACTCTCTCTCTCTGTCACTTTCTCTCTCTCTGTCACTCTCTCTCTCTGTCACTCTCTCTCTCTCTCTGTCACTCTCTATCTCACTTTCTCTCTCTCTCTGTCTCTCTCTCTCTCTGTCACTCTCTGTCTCTCTCTCTCTGTCTCTCTCTCTCTCTCTCTGTCTCCCTTTCTCTGAGTCTCTCTCTGTACCTGCCTCTTTCTCTCTCTCCCCCTGTCTCTGTCTGTCTCTTTCCCTCGTTCTCTCTCTGCCTGTCCCTTTCTCTCTCTCTCTCTCTCTCACACACTCTCTGACAGTCATGTGAGCAGCGGGTAGGGGTAAATGGGTTTTTTTCGCGTTGGCAACATGTGACGAGCGGAGAGCCTCAGGGGTCAGTGCTGGGACCTCAACAATTCACCATTTATATGAGTGACTTGGATGAGGGCAGCGAATGTGTGGTCACTAAATCTGCCGATGACACCAGGATAGGTGGGAAAGTCAGTCTTCAACAGGAGGTAGAGAGTCTGCAAAGGGATATGGACAGGTCAAGCGGGTGGACAAAGAGTTGGCTGATGGAGTGTAACGTGTGAAAACGTGAACCTGCCCAGGAGGCAGGAGGAACAGAAACGCAGTATTCTATTTAAACGGAGAGAGATTTCAGAACTCTGCGGTACGGAGGGATCTGGGTGTCCTGGTGCATGGATCACAAGAAGTTAGTCCGCAGATGCAGCAAGTGATTAGGAAGGCAAATGGAGCGTTGGTGTTTATTGTGAGGGGGATGGAATGTAAAAGTAGGGAAGTTTCACTGCTGCTGTACAGGGCCACACAGAGCGGGCAAGGGGCTCTGTATCACCCCGCCCCCTGCCCAATCTGTGTGACCCCGCCCCCTGCCCAATCTGTGTAACCCCGCCCCCTGCCCAATCTGTGTAACCCCGCCCCCTGCCCAATCTGTGTGACCCCGCCCCCTGCCCAATCTGTGTGACCCCGCCCCCTGCCCAATCTGTGTGACCCCGCCCCCTGCCCAATCTGTGTGACCCCGCCCCATGCCCAATCTGTGTGACCCCGCCCCCTGCGCGCTCTGTTTAACCCCGCCCCCTGCCTAATCTGTGTAACCCCGCCCCCTGCCCAACCTGTGTAACCCCGCCCCCTGCCCAATCTGTGTGACCCCGCCCCCTGCCCAATCTGTGTGACCCCGCCCCCTGCCCAATCTGTGACCACGCCCCCTGCCCACTCTGTGTAACCCCGCCCCCTGCCCACTCTGTGTCACTCCGCCCCCTAGCCTCTCCGTGTAACCCCGCCCCCTGCCCACTCTGTGTCACTCTGCCCCCTTCCCTCTCCGTGTAACCCCGCCCCCTGCCCGCTCTGTGTCACCCCGCCCCCTGCCCGCTCTGTAAAACCCCGCGCCCTGCCAGCTCTGTGTAACCCCGCCCCCTGCGCGCTCTGCATCACCCCGCCTCCTGCGCGCTCTGCGTCACCCCGCCCCCTGCGCGCTCTGTGTCACCCCGCCCCCTGCGCGCACTGTGTCACCCCGCCCCCTGTCGGCTATGTGTCACCCTGCCTTCTACGAGCTCGGAGTGACTCCGCCCCCTGCCCGCTCTGTGTGACCCCGCCCCCTGCGCGCTCTGCGTAACCACGCCCTCTGCCGGCACTATGTCACCCCGCCCTCTGTCGGCTCTATGTCACCCCGCCCCCTGCCCGCTCTGTGGGACCCCGCCCCCTCTGTGTGTCCCCGCCCCCTCCCCGCTCTGTATCACCCCTCCCTGTATCACCCCGCCCCCTGCGCGTTCAGTGTGACCCCGCCCCCTGTATCACCTGGGATTGGGATTGTGCACAGTGGGAGTGAACGGGAAGGGGTTTGGGATTGGGATTGTGTACAGTGGGAGTGAACGGGAAGGGGATTGGGATTGTGTACAGTGGGAGTGAACAGGAAGGGGATTGGGATTGGGATTGTGTACAGTGGGAGTGAACGGGAAGGGGATTGGGATTGGGATTGTGTACAGTGGGAGTGTACGGGAAGGGGATTGGGATTGGGATTGTGTACAGTGGGAGTGAACGGGAAGGGGATTGGGATTGGGATTGTGTACAGTGGGAGTGAACGGGAAGGGGATTGGGATTGGGATTGTGTACAGTGGGAGTGAACGGGAAGGGGATTGGGATTGTGTACAGTGGGAGTGAACAGGAAGGGGATTGGGATTGGGATTGTGTACAGTGGGAGTGAACGGGAAGGGGATTGGGATTGGGATTGTGTACAGTGGGAGTGAACGGGAAGGGGTTTGGGTTTGGGATTGTGTACAGTGGGAGTGAACAGGAAGGGGATTGGGATTGGGATTGTGTACAGTGGGAGTGAACGGGAAGGGGTTTGGGTCCATTGGGATTGTGTACAGTGGGAGTGAACGGGAAGGGGTTTGGGTCCATTGGGATTGTGTACAGTGGGAGTGAACGGGAAGGGGTTTGGGTCCATTGGGATTGTGTACAGTGGGAGTGAACGGGAAGGGGTTTGGGTCCATTGGGATTGTGTACAGTGGGAGTGAACGGGAAGCGGTTTCGGTCCATTGGGATTGTGTACAGTGGGAGTGAACGGGAAGGGGATTGGTATTGTGTACAGTGGGAGTGAACGGGAAGGGGTTTGGGTCCATTGGGATTGTGTACAGTGGGAGTGAACGGGAAGGGATTTGGGTCCATTGGGATTGTGTACAGTGGGAGTGAACGGGAAGGGGTTTGGGTCCATTGGGATTGTGTACAGTGGGAGTGAACGGGAAGGGGTTTGGGATTGGGATTGTGTACAGTGGGAGTGAACGGGAAGGGGTTTGGGATTCGGATTGTGTACAGTGGGAGTGAACGGGAAGGGGTTTGGGATTGGGATTGTGTACAGTGAGAGTGAACGGGAAGGGGATTGGGATTGTGTACAGTGGGAGTGAACGGGAAGGGGTTTGGGATTGGGATTGTGTACAGTGGGATTGAACGGGAAGGGGTTTGGGATTGGGATTGTGTACAGTGGGAGTGAACGGGAAGGGGTTTGGGATTGGGATTGTGTACAGTGGGAGTGAACGGGAAGGGGATTGGGATTGGGATTGTGTACAGTGGGAGTGAACGGGAAGGGGATTGGGATTGTGTACAGTGGGAGTGAACGGGAAGGGGTTTGGGATTGGGATTGTGTACAGTGGGTGTGAATGGGAAGGGGTTTGGGTCCATTGGGATTGTGTACAGTGGGAGTGAACGGGAAGGGGTTTGGGATTGGGATTGTTTACAGGGAGTGAACGGGAAGGGGTTTGGGTCCATTGGGATTGTGTACAGTGGGAGTGAACGGGAAGGGGTTTGGGATTGGGATTGTGTACAGTGGGAGTGAACGGGAAGGGGTTTGGGATTGGGATTGTGTACAGTGGGAGTGAACAGGAAGGGGTTTGGGATTGGGATTGTGTACAGTGGGAGTGAACGGGAAATGGATTGGGATTGGGATTGTGTACAGTGGGAGTGAACGGGAAGGGGTTTGGGTCCATTGGGATTGTGTACAGTGGGAGTGAACGGGAAGGGGTTTGGGTCCATTGGGATTGTGTACAGTGGGAGTGAACGGGAAGGGGTTTGGGTCCATTGGGATTGTGTACAGTGGGAGTGAACGGGAAGGGGTTTGGGATTGGGATTGTGTACAGTGGGAGTGAACGGGAAGGGGATTGGGTCCATTGGGATTGTGTACAGTGGGTGTGAACGGGAAGGGGTTTGGGATTGGGATTGTGTACAGTGGGAGTGAACGGGAAGGGGTTTGGGTCCATTGGGATTGTGTACAGTGGGAGTGAACGGGAAGGGGTTTGGGATTGGGATTGTGTACAGTGGGAGTGAACGGGAAGGGGTTTGGGATTGGGATTGTGTACAGTGGGAGTGAACGGGAAGGGGTTTGGGATTGGGATTGTGTACAGTGGGAGTGAACGGGAAGGGGATTGGGATTGGGATTGTGTACAGTGGGAGTGAACGGGAAGGGGTTTGGGATTGGGATTGTGTACAGTGGGAGTGAACGGGAAGGGGTTTAGGATTGGGATTGTGTACAGTGGGAGTGAACGGCAAGGGGTTTGGGATTGGGATTGTGTACAGTGGGAGTGAACGGGAAGGGGTTTGGGATTGGGATTGTGTACAGTGGGAGTGAACGGGAAAGGGTTTGGGATTGGGATTGTGTACAGTGGGAGTGAACAGGAAGGGGTTTGGGATTGGGATTGTGTACAGTGGGAGTGAACGGGAAAGGGTTTGGGATTGGGATTGTGTACAGTGGGAGTGAACGGGAAGGGGTTTGGGTCCATTGGGATTGTGTACAGTGGGAGTGAACGGGAAGGGGTTTGGGATTGGGATTGTGTACAGTGGGAGTGAACGGGAAGGGGTTTGGGATTGGGATTGTGTACAGTGGGAGTGAACGGGAAGGGGATTGGGTCCATTGGGATTGTGTACAGTGGGTGTGAACGGGAAGGGGTTTGGGATTGGGATTGTGTACAGTGGGAGTGAACGGGATGGGGTTTGGGTCCATTGGGATTGTGTACAGTGGGAGTGAACGGGAAGGGGTTTGGGATTGGGATTGTGTACAGTGGGAGTGAACGGGAAAGGGTTTGGGATTGGGATTGTGTACAGTGGGAGTGAACGGGAAGGGGTTTGGGATTGGGATTGTGTACAGTGGGAGTGAACGGGAAGGGGTTTGGGATTGGGATTGTGTTCAGTGGGAGTGAACGGGAAGGGGTTTGGATCCATTGGGATTGTGTACAGTGGGAGTGAACGGGAAAGGGTTTGGGATTGGGATTGTGTACAGTGGGAGTGAACGGGAAGGGGATTGGGATTGTGTACAGTGGGAGTGAACGGGAAGGGGTTTGGGATTGGGATTGTGTACAGTGGGAGTGAACGGGAAAGGGTTTGGGATTGGGATTGTGTACAGTGGGAGTGAATGGGAAAGGGTTTGCGATTGGGATTGTGTACAGTGGGAGTGAACGGGAAGGGGTTTGGGTCCATTGGGATTGTGTACAGTGGGAGTGAACGGGAAAGGGTTTGGGATTGGGATTGTGTACAGTGGGAGTGAACAGGAAGGGGATTGGGATGGAGTACAGTGGGAGTGAACGGGAAGGGGTTTGGGATTGGGATTGTGTACAGTGGGAGTGAACGAGAAGGGATTTGGGTCCTTTGGGATTGTGTACAGTGGGAGTGGACGGGAAGAAGTTTGGGATTGGGATTGTGTACAGTGGGAGTGAACGGGAAGGGGATTGGGATTGTGTACAGTGTAAGTGAACGGGAAGAGGATTGGGATTGGGATTGTGTACAGTGGGAGTGAACGGGAAGGGGTTTGGGATTGGGATTGTGTATAGTGGGAGTGAGGGTGAAGGGGTTTTGGTCCATTGGGATTGTGTACAGTGGGAGTGAACGGGAAGGGGTTTGGGATTGTGTACAGTTGTAGTGAACGGGAAGGGGTTTGGGATTACCTGGATTGACCTGCTGTCCCATCGCTCTGCAGTGGAATTCGTCCTGTACACACGGATGGCGAATCTCCACACCACTTCTGGGAAGGAACCTTCTCCTGGACTGCGGTTTCCTGGGAGCAGATCCCGACTCTGTTTCTCTGGAATGGCGTGTCAAGCACAAAGGGGCCGGCCGGATCATCTACAGCCTACCGGGGGCCCATGGGGATCCAGAGAGGGAGGGAGCTTCCATACAACACGAGGGAGTCTACAGCGAGGGCAACGTCTCTCTCCACCTCCCGGATTTCATGGTAAAGGATGAGGGCACCTACATCTGTATCGTCAATGGGAACAGGAGTCACGCACAACAGGCCATCGTCGTGGAGGTCATGGGTAAATCAGTGTACAGATATCTCCCTGAGAGAGAGGGGACTGAGAGACACCAGTCAGTGTACAGATATCTCCCTGAGAGAGAGAAGGGAATGAGAGACACCAGTCAGTGTACAGATATCTCCCTGAGAGAGAGAGGACTGAGAGACAGCAGTCAGTGTACAGATATCTCCCTGAGAGAGAGAGGGGAATGAGAGACACCAGTCAGTGTACAGATATCTCCCTGAGAGAGAGAGGGGAATGAGAGACACCAGTCAGTGTACAGATATCTCCCTGAGAGAGAGAGGACTGAGAGACACCAGTCAGTGTACAGATATCTCCCTGAGAGAGAGAGGGACTGAGAGACACCAGTCAGTGTACAGATATCTCCCTGAGAGAGAGAGGGGACTGAGAGACACCAGTCAGTGTACAGATATCTCCCTGAGAGAGAGGGGACTGAGAGACACCAGTCAGTGTACATATATCTCCCTGAGAGAGAGGAGACTGAGAGACACTAGGCAGTGTACAGATATCTCCCTGAGAGAGAGAGGGGACTGAGAGACACCAGTCAGGGTACAGATATCTCCATGAGAGAGAGGGGACTGAGAGACACCAGTCAGTGCACAGATATCTCCCTGAGAGAGAGAGGGACTGAGAGTCACCAGTGTGCTGAACTCTCCCTGAGAGAGGTGACTGAGAGACACCAGTCAGTGTAAGGATATCTCCCTGAGAGAGAGGGGACTGAGACACACCAGTCAGTGTACAGATATCTCGCTGAGAGAGAGGGGACTGAGAGACACCAGTCAGTGTACAGATATCTCCCTGAGAGGGAGGGGACTGAGAGACACCAGTCAGTGTACAGATATCTCCCTGAGAGAGAGGGGGCTGAGAAACACCAGTCAGTGTACAGATATCTCCCTGAGAGAGAGAGACTGAGTGACACCAGTAAGTTTACAGATATATCCCTGAGCGAGAGGGAACTGAGAGACACCAGTCAGTGTACAGATATCTCCCTGAGAGAGTGAGGGACTGAGAGACACCAGTCAGTGTACAGATATCTCCCTGAGAGAGAGGGACTTAGAGACACCAGTCAGTGTACAGATATCTCCCTGAGAGAGTGAGGACTGAGAGACACCAGTCAGTGTACAGATATCTCCGATAGAGAGAGAGGGTCAGGGACACCAGTCAGTATACAGATAGCTCGCTGAGAGGGAGAGGGGACTCAGAGACATGAGCCAGTGTACAGATATCTCCCTGAGAGAGAGGGGACTGAATGAGAGAGAGGGGACTGAGAGTGATAGTGGGGACAGAGAGAGAGAGGGGACTGAGAGAGAGTGAGAGGGGACTGAGAGAGAGAGAGAGGGGTTTGCGACGGAGGGGACTGAGAGAGAGAGAGGGGGGACTGAGAGAGTGAGAGGCGACTGACAGAGAGAGAGAGAGGGGTTTGCGAGGGAGGGGACTGAGAGAGAGAGAGAGGGGACTGAGAGAGAGAGAGGGGACTGAAAGAGAGAGAGGGACTGAGAGAGAGAGAATGGACTGAGAGAGAGAGAGAGGGGTTTGCGAGGGAGGGGACTGAGAGAGAGAGAGAGGGGACTGAGAGAGAAAGAGAGGGGACTGAGAGAGAGAGAGAGGGGACTGAGAGAGAGAGAGAGGGGACAGAGACAGAGAGAGGGGACTGAGAGAGAGAGAGAGAGGGGACTGAGAGAGAGAGAGAGGGGACAGAGAGAGAGAGAGAGAGGGGACTGAGAGAGAGAGAGAGAGGGGACTGAGAGAGAGAGAGAGAGAGGGGACTGAGAGAGAGAGAGAGAGGGGACTGAGAGAGAGAGAGAGAGAGGGGACTGAGAGAGAGAGAGAGAGGGGACTGAGAGAGAGAGAGAGAGGGGACTGAGAGAGAGAGAGGGGACTGAGAGAGAGAGAGAGAGGGGACTGAGAGAGAGAGAGAGAGGGGATTGAGATAGAGAGAGAGAGGGGACTGAGAGAGAGAGAGAGAGAGGGGACTGAGAGAGAGAGAGAGAGGGGACTGAGAGAGAGAGAGAGAGAGGGGACTGAGAGAGAGAGAGAGGGAGGGGACTGAGAGAGAGAGAGAGAGAGAGGGAACTGAGAGAGAGAGAGAGGGGACTGAGAGAGAGAGAGGGAGGGGACTGAGAGAGAGAGAGAGGGGGGACTGAGAGAGAGAGAGAGACGGGACTGAGAGAGAGAGAGAGGTGAATGAGAGAGAGAGAGAGGGGACTGAGAGAGAGAGAGAGGGGACTGAGAGAGAGAGAGAGAGAGGGGACTGAGAGAGAGAGAGAGAGAGAGAGGGGACTGAGAAGAGAGAGAGGGGACTGAGAGAGAGAGAGAGAGGGGACTGAGAGAGAGAGAGAGGGGACTGAGAGACACCAGTCATTGTACAGATATCTCCCTGAGAGAGAGAGGGACTGAGAGACACCAGTCAGTGTACAGATATCTCTCTGAGAGAGAGGGGATTGAGAGACACCAGTCAGTGTACAGATATCTCCCTGAGAGAGAGGGGACTGAGAGACATCAGTCAGTGTACAGATATCTCCCTGAGAGGGAGAGGGGACTGAGAGACAACAGTCAGTGTACAGATAGCTCCCTGAGAGAGAGGGGACTGAGAGACACCAGTCAGTGTACAGGTATCTCCCTGAGAGAGAGAGGGGACTGAGAGACACCAGTCAGTGTACAGATAGCTCCCTGAGAGAAAGGGGACTGAGAGACACCAGTCAGTGTACAGATATCTCCCTGAGAGAGAGGGGACTGAGAGACACCAGTCAGTGTACAGATATCTCCCTGAGAGAGAGAGGGGACTGAGAGACACCAGTCAGTGTACAGATATCTCCCTGAGAGAGAGAGGGGACTGAGAGACACCAGTCAGTATAAAGATCTCTCCCTGAGAGAGAGAGGGGACTGAGACACATAACTCAGTGTACAGATACCTCCCTGAGAGAGAGAGGGGACTGAGAGACACCAGTCAGTGTACAGATATCTCGCTGAGAGAGAGAGGGATTGAGAGTCACCAGTCAGTGTACTGAACTCTGCCTGAGAGAGAGGTGACTGAGAGACACCAGTCAGTGTAAAGATATCTCCCTGAGAGAGAAATGACTGAGAGACACCAGTCAGTGTACAGATATCTCCCTGAGAGAGAGAGGACTGAGAGACACCAGTCAGTGTACAGATATCTCCCTGAGAGAGAGAGGGGACTGAGAGACAACAGTCAGTGTACAGATATCTCCCTGAGAGAGAGGGGACTGAGAGACACCAGTCAGTGTACAGATATCTCCCTGAGAGAGAGGGGACTGAGAGAGAGAGAGGGAGGGGACTGAGAGAGAGAGAGAGGGGGGACTGAGAGAGAGAGAGAGACGGGACTGAGAGAGAGAGAGAGGTGAATGAGAGAGAGAGAGAGGGGACTGAGAGAGAGAGAGAGGGGACTGAGAGAGAGAGAGAGAGAGGGGACTGAGAGAGAGAGAGAGAGAGAGAGGGGACTGAGAAGAGAGAGAGGGGACTGAGAGAGAGAGAGAGAGGGGACTGAGAGAGAGAGAGAGGGGACTGAGAGACACCAGTCATTGTACAGATATCTCCCTGAGAGAGAGAGGGACTGAGAGACACCAGTCAGTGTACAGATATCTCTCTGAGAGAGAGGGGATTGAGAGACACCAGTCAGTGTACAGATATCTCCCTGAGAGAGAGGGGACTGAGAGACATCAGTCAGTGTACAGATATCTCCCTGAGAGGGAGAGGGGACTGAGAGACAACAGTCAGTGTACAGATAGCTCCCTGAGAGAGAGGGGACTGAGAGACACCAGTCAGTGTACAGGTATCTCCCTGAGAGTGAGAGGGGACTGAGAGACACCAGTCAGTGTACAGATAGCTCCCTGAGAGAGAGGGGACTGAGAGACACCAGTCAGTGTACAGATATCTCCCTGAGAGAGAGGGGACTGAGAGACACCAGTCAGTGTACAGATATCTCCCTGAGAGAGAGAGGGGACTGAGAGACACCAGTCAGTGTACAGATATCTCCCTGAGAGAGAGAGGGGACTGAGAGACACCAGTCAGTATAAAGATCTCTCCCTGAGAGAGAGAGGGGACGGAGACACATAACTCAGTGTACAGATACCTCCCTGAGAGAGAGAGGGGACTGAGAGACACCAGTCAGTGTACAGATATCTCGCTGAGAGAGAGAGGGATTGAGAGTCACCAGTCAGTGTACTGAACTCTGCCTGAGAGAGAGGTGACTGAGAGACACCAGTCAGTGTAAAGATATCTCCCTGAGAGAGAAATGACTGAGAGACACCAGTCAGTGTACAGATATCTCCCTGAGAGAGAGAGGACTGAGAGACACCAGTCAGTGTACAGATATCTCCCTGAGAGAGAGAGGGGACTGAGAGACAACAGTCAGTGTACAGATATCTCCCTGAGAGAGAGGGGACTGAGAGACACCAGTCAGTGTACAGATATCTCCCTGAGAGAGTGGGGATTCAGAGACACCAGTCAGTGTAAAGATATCTCCCTGAGAGAGAGTGAGACTGAGTGACACCAGTCAGTGCACAGATATCTCCCTAAGAGAGAGGGACAGAGAGTCTCCAGTGAACTGAACTCTCCCTCAGAGAGGTGACTGAGAGACACCAGTCAGTGTACAGATATCTCCCTGAGAGAGAGAGGGACTTAGAGACACCAGTCAGTGTACAGATATCTCCGATAGAGAGGGTGAGAGACACCAGTCAGTTTACAGATATCTCCCTGAGAGAGAGGGGACTGAATGAGAGAGACAGGGGACTGAGAGTGAGAGTGGGGACAGAGAGAGAGAGGTGACTGAGAGAGAGAGAGAGGAGTTTGCGAGGGAGGGGACTGAGAGAGAGAGAGAGGGGACTGAGAGAGAGAGAGGGGACCGAGAGAGAGAGAGGGACTGAGAGAGAGAGAGAGGGGACTGAGAGAGAGAGAGGGGACTGAGAGAGAGAGGGGACTGAGAGAGAGAGAGAGGGAACTGAGAGAGAGAGCGAGCGGACTGAGAGAGAGAGAGAGAGAGGGGACTGAGAGAGAGAGAGAGGGGACTGAGAGAGAGAGAGAGGGGACGGAGAGAGAGAGAGAGGGGACTGAGAGAGAGAGAGAGAGGGGACTGAGAGAGAGAGAGAGAGGGGACTGAGAGAGAGAGAGAGAGGGGACTGAGAGAGAGAGAGAGGGGACTGAGAGAGAGAGAGAGGGGACTGAGAGAGAGAGGGGACTGAGAGAGAGAGAGAGGGAACTGAGAGAGAGAGCGAGCGGACTGAGAGGGAGAGAGGGGACTGAGAGAGAGAGAGAGGGGAATGAGAGAGAGAGAGAGGGGACTGAGAGAGAGAGAGAGGGGACTGAGAGAGAGAGAGAGGGGACTAAGAGAGAGAGAGAGGGGACTGAGAGATAGAGAGAGGGGACCGAGAGAGAGATAGGGGACTGAGAGAGTGAGAGGCGACTGAGAGAGAGAGAGAGAGGGGTTTGCGAGGGCGGGGAATGAGAGAGAGAGAGAGGGGACTGAGAGAGAGAGAGGGGACTGAAAGAGAGAGAGGGACTGAGAGAGAGAGAGGGGACTGAGAGAGAGAGAGAGGGGTTTGAGAGGGAGGGGACTGAGAGAGAGAGAGAGGGGACTGAGAGAGAGGGGACTGAGAGAGAGAGAGAGGGGACAGAGACAGAGAGAGGGGACTGAGAGAGAGAGAGAGGGGACTGAGAGAGAGAGAGAGATGGGACTGAGAGAGAGAGGGGACTGAGAGAGAGAGAGAGAGGGGACTGAGAGAGAGAGAGAGAGGGGACTGAGAGAGAGAGAGAGAGGGGACTGAGAGGGAGAGAGAGAGGCGACTGAGGGAGAGAGAGAGAGGGGACTGAGAGAGAGAGAGAGAGGGGACTGAGAGAGAGAGAGAGAGGGGACTGAGAGAGAGAGAGAGGGGACTGAGAGAGAGAGAGAGAGAGGGGACTGAGAGAGAGAGAGAGAGAGAGAGGGGACTGAGAAAGAGAGAGAGAGGGGGGACTGAGAGAGAGAGAGATAGGGGGGACTGAGAGAGAGAGAGAGAGGGAACTGAGAGAGAGAGAGAGACGGGACTGAGAGAGAGAGAGAGGGGACTGAGAGAGAGAGAGAGAGGTGACTGAGAGAGAGAGAGTGAGAGGGGACTGAGAGAGAGAGAGAGAGAGGGGACTGAGAGAGAGAGAGAGATAGAGGGGACTAAGAGAGAGAGAGAGAGAGGGGACTGAGAGAGAGAGAGAGAGGGGACTGAGAGAGAGAGAGAGAGGGGACTGAGTGAGAGAGAGAGGGGACTGAGAGAGAGAGGGGACTGAGAAACACCAGTCAGTGTACAGATATCTCCCTGAGAAAGAGGGGACTGAGAGACACCAGTCAGTGTACAGATATCTCAATGAGAGAGAGGGGACTGAGAGACACCAGTCAGTGTACAGATATCTCCCTGAGAGAGAGGGGACTGAGAGACACCAGTCAGTGTACAGATATGTCCCTGAGAGAGAGAGGGGACTGAGAGACACCAGTCAGTGTACAGATATCTCCCTGAGAGAGAGAGGGGACTGAGAGACAGCAGTCAGTATAAAGATATCTCCCTGAGAGAGAGAGGGGACTGAGACACATAACTCAGTGTACAGATACCTCCCTGAGAGAGAGAGGGGACTGAGAGATACCAGTCAGTGTACAGATATCTCGCTGAGAGAGAGAGGGATTGAGAGTCACCAGTCAGTGTACTGAACTCTGCCTGAGAGAGAGGTGACTGAGAGACACCAGTCAGTGTAAAGATATCTCCCTGAGAGAGAGGAGACTGAGAGACACCAGTCAGTGTACAGATATCTCCCGGAGAGAGTGGGATTGAGAGACACCAGTCAGTGTAAAGATATCTCCCTGAGAGAGAGAGAGACTGAGTGACACCAGTCACTGCACAGATATCTCCCTGAGAGAGAGGGACTGAGAGTCACCAGTGTACTGAACTCTCCCTCAGAGAGGTGACTGAGAGACACCAGTCAGTGTACAGATATCTCCCTGAGAGAGAGAGGGGCTTAGAGACACCAGTCAGTGTACAGATATCTCCGATAGAGAGAGAGGGTCAGAGACACCAGTCAGTTTACAGATATCTCCCTGAGAAAGAGAGGGGACTCAGAGACATGAGCCAGTGTACAGATATCTCCCTGAGATAGAGGGGACTGAATGAGACAGACATAGGACTGAGAGTGAGAGTGGGGACAGAGAGAGAGAGGGGACTGAGAGAGAGAGAGAGGGGACTGAGAGAGAGAGAGAGGGGACTGAGAGAGAGAGAGAGGGGCCTGAGAGAGAGAGAGAGGGGACAGAGAGAGAGAGAGAGGGGACTGAGAGAGAGAGAGAGGGGACTGAGAGAGAGAGAGAGAGGGGTCTGAGAGGGAGAGAGAGAGGGGTTTGCGAGGGAGGGGACTGAGAGAGAGAGAGAGGGGACTGAGAGAGAGAGAGGGGACTGAAAGAGAGAGAGGGACTGAGAGAGAGAGAGGGGACTGAGAGAGAGAGAGGGGTTTGAGAGGGAGGGGACTGAGAGAGAGAGAGAGGGGACTGAGAGAGAGAGAGAGGGGACTGTGAGAGAGAGAGAGGGGACTGAGAGAGAGATAGGGGACTGAGAGAGAGAGAGAGAGGGGACTGAGAGGGAGAGAGAGAGGCGACTGAGAGAGAGAGACAGAGGGGAATGAGAGAGAAAGAGAGAGGGGACTGAGAGAGAGAGAGAGAGGGGACTGAGAGAGGGAGAGAGAGGGGACTGAGAGAGAGAGAGAGAGAGGGGACTGATAGAGAGAGAGAGAGAGGAGACTGAGAGAGAGAGAGAGAGAGGGGACTGAGAGAGAGAGAGAGAGGGGACTGAGAGAGAGAGAGAGAGAGGGGACTGAGAGAGAGAGAGAGAGGGGACTGAGAGAGAGAGAGAGAGGGGACTGAGAGAGAGAGAGAGGGGACTGAGAAACACCAGTCAGTGTACAGATATCTCCCTGAGAGAGAGGGGACTGAGAGACACCAGTCAGTGTACAGATATCTCACTGAGAGAGAGGGGACTGAGAGACACCAGTGTACAGATAGCTCCCTGAGAGAGAGGGGACTGAGAGACACCAGTCAGTGTACAGATATGTCCCTGAGAGAGAGAGGGGACTGAGAGACACCAGTCAGTGTACAGATATCTCCCTGAGAGAGAGAGGGGACTGAGAGACACCAGTCAGTATAAAGATATCTCCCTGAGAGAGAGAGGGGACTGAGACACATAACTCAGTGTACAGATACCTCCCTGAGAGAGAGAGGGGACTGAGAGATACCAGTCAGTGTACAGATATCTCGCTGAGAGAGAGAGGGATTGAGAGTCACCAGTCAGTGTACTGAACTCTGCCTGAGAGAGAGGTGACTGAGAGACACCAGTCAGTGTAAAGATATCTCCCTGAGAGAGAGGAGACTGAGAGACACCAGTCAGTGTGCAGATATCTCCCGGAGAGAGCGGGATTGAGAGACACCAGTCAGTGTAAAGATATCTCCCTGAGAGAGAGTGAGACTGAGTGACACCAGTCAGTGCACTGATATCTCCCTGAGAGAGAGGGACTGAGAGTCACCAGTGTACTGAACTCTCTCTCAGAGAGGTGACTGAGAGACACCAGTCAGTGTACAGATATCTCCCTGAGAGAGAGAGTGACTTAGAGACACCAGTCAATGTACAGATATCTCCGATAGAGAGAGAGGGTCAGAGACACCAGTCAGTTTACAGATATCTCCCTGAGAAAGAGAGGGGACTCAGAGGCATGAGCCAGTGTACAGATATCTCCCTGAGAGAGAGGGGACTGAATGAGAGAGACAGGGGACTTAGAGTGAGAGTGGGGACAGAGAGAGAGAGGGGACTGAAAGAGATTGAGAGGGGACTGAGAGAGAGAGGGGTTTGCGAGCGAGGGGACTGAGAGAGAGAGAGGGGACTGAGAGAGTGAGAGACGACTGAGAGAGAGAGAGAGGGGGGTTTGCGAGGGAGGGGACTGAGAGAGAGAGTGAGGGGACTGAGAGAGAGAGAGGGGACTGAGAGAGTGAGAGGGGACTGAGAGAGAGAGAGAGGGACTGAGAGAGAGAGAAGGGACTGAGAGAGAGAGAGAGGGGTTTGCGAGGGAGGGGACTGAGAGAGAGAGAGAGAGGGGACTGAGAGAGATAGAGAGGGGACCAAGAGAGAGAGAGGGATTGAGAGAAAGAGAGAGGGGACTGAGAGAGAGAGAGAGGGGACTGAGAGAGAGAGGGGACTGAGAGAGAGAGAGAGGGAACTGAGAGAGAGAGCGAGCGGACTGACAGAGAGAGAGGAGACTGAGAGAGAGAGAGAGGGGACTGAGAGAGAGAGAGGGGACTGAGAGAGAGAGAGAGGGGACTGAGAGAGAGAAAGTGGGGACTGAGAGAGAGAGAGAGGGGACTGAGAGAGAGAGAGAGGGGACCGAGAGAGAGAGAGAGGGGACTGAGAGAGAGAGGGGGGACTGAGAGAGAGAGAGAGGGGACTGAGAGAGAGAGAGAGGGGACTGAGAGAGAGAGAGGGGACTGAGAGAGAGAGAGAGGGGAATGAGAGAGAGAGAGAGAGGGGACTGAGAGAGAGAGAGAGAGGGGACTGAGAGAGAGAGAGAGAGAGGGGACTGAGAGAGAGAGAGAGGGGAATGAGAGAGAGAGAGAGGGGACTGAGAGAGAGAGAGAGAGGGGACTGAGAGAGAGAGAGAGAGAGGGGACTGAGAGAGAGAGAGAGGGGACTGTGAGAGAGAGAGAGGGGACTGAGAGAGAGAGAGAGAGGGGACTGAGAGAGAGAGAGAGGGGACTGAGAGACACCAGTCATTGTACAGATATCTCCCTGAGAGAGAGAGGGACTGAGAGACACCAGTCAGTGTACAGATATCTCCCTGAGAGAGAGGGGATTGAGAGACACCAGTCAGTGTACAGATATCTCCCTGAGAGAGAGGGGACTGAGAGACACCAGTCAGTGTACAGATATCTCCCTGAGAGGGAGAGGGGACTGAGAGACAACAGTCAGTGTACAGATAGCTCCCTGAGAGAGAGGGGACTGAGAGACACCAGTCAGTGTACAGATATCTCCCTGAGAGAGAGGGGACTGAGAGACACCAGTCAGTGTACAGATATCTCCCTGAGAGAGAGGGGACTGAGAGACACCAGTCAGTGTACAGATATCTCCCTGAGAGAGAGAGGGGACTGAGAGACACCAGTCAGTGTACAGATATCTCCCTGAGAGAGAGAGGGGACTGAGAGACACCAGTCAGTATAAAGATCTCTCCCTGAGAGAGAGAGGGGACGGAGACACATAACTCAGTGTACAGATACCTCCCTGAGAGAGAGAGGGGACTGAGAGACACCAGTCAGTGTACAGATATCTCGCTGCGAGAGAGAGGGATTGAGAGTCACCAGTCAGTGTACTGAACTCTGCTGAGAGAGAGGTGACTGAGAGACACCAGTCAGTGTAAAGATATCTCCCTGAGAGAGAAATGACTGAGAGACACCAGTCAGTGTACAGATATCTCCCTGAGAGAGAGAGGACTGAGAGACACCAGTCAGTGTACAGATATCTCCCTGAGAGAGAGAGGGGACTGAGAGACAACAGTCAGTGTACAGATATCTCCCTGAGAGAGAGGGGGACTGAGAGACACCAGTCAGTGTACAGATATCTCCCTGAGAGAGTGGGGATTCAGAGACACCAGTCAGTGTAAAGATATCTCCCTGAGAGAGAGTGAGACTGAGTGACACCAGTCAGTGCACAGATATCTCCCTAAGAGAGAGGGACAGAGAGTCTCCAGTGAACTGAACTCTCCCTCAGAGAGGTGACTGAGAGACACCAGTCAGTGTACAGATATCTCCCTGAGAGAGAGAGGGACTTAGAGACACCAGTCAGTGTACAGATATCTCCGATAGAGAGGGTGAGAGACACCAGTCAGTTTACAGATATCTCCCTGAGAGAGAGGGGACTGAAGTGAGGGGGCAGGGGACTGAGAGTGAGAGTGGGGACAGAGAGAGAGAGGGGACTGAGAGAGAGAGAGAGGAGTTTGCGAGGGAGGGGACTGAGAGAGAGAGAGAGGGGACTGAGAGAGAGAGAGGGGACCGAGAGAGAGAGAGGGACTGAGAGAGAGAGAGGGGACTGTGAGAGAGAGGGGACTGAGAGAGAGAGAGAGGGAACTGAGAGAGAGAGCGAGCGGACTGAGAGAGAGAGAGAGAGAGGGGACTGAGAGAGAGAGAGAGGGGACTGAGAGAGAGAGAGAGGGACGGAGAGAGAGAGAGAGGGACTGAGAGAGAGAGAGAGAGAGAGAGGGGACTGAGAGAGAGAGAGAGAGGGGACTGAGAGAGAGAGAGAGAGGGGACTGAGAGAGAGAGAGAGGGGACTGAGAGAGAGAGAGAGGGGACTGAGAGAGAGAGAGAGGGAACTGAGAGAGAGAGCGAGCGGACTGAGAGAGAGAGAGGGGACTGAGAGAGAGAGAGGGGAATGAGAGAGAGAGAGAGGGACTGAGAGAGAGAGAGAGGGGACTGAGAGAGAGAGAGAGGGGACTAAGAGAGAGAGAGAGGGGACTAAGAGAGAGAGAGAGGGGACTGAGAGATAGAGAGAGGGACTGAGAGAGAGAGAGGGGACTGAGAGAGTGAGAGGCGACTGAGAGAGAGAGAGAGAGGGGTTTGCGAGGGCGGGGACTGAGAGAGAGAGAGAGGGGACTGAGAGAGAGGGGACTGAGAGAGAGAGAGAGGGACAGAGACAGAGAGAGGGACTGAGAGAGAGAGAGAGGGGACTGAGAGAGAGAGAGAGAGGGGACTGAGAGAGAGAGAGAGAGGGGACTGAGAGAGAGAGAGAGAGAGGGGACTGAGAGAGAGAGAGAGAGGGGACTGAGAGAGAGAGAGAGAGGGACTGAGAGAGAGAGAGAGAGAGAGGGGACTGAGAGAGAGAGAGAGAGAGGGGACTGAGAGAGAGAGAGAGAGAGGGGACTGAGAAAGAGAGAGAGAGGGGGGAGAGAGAGAGGGGACTGAGAGAGAGGAGAAGAGGAACGAGAGAGAGAGAGAAGACGGGACTGAGAGAGAGAGAGAGGGGATTGAGAGAGAGAGAGAGAGGTGACTGAGAGAAGAGAGTGAGAGGGACTGAGAGAGAGAGAGAGAGAGGACTGGAGAGAGAGAGAGAGATAGAGGGGACTAAGAGAGAGAGAGAGAGAGGGGACTGAGAGAGAAGAGAGATGGAGAGAGAGGGGGGACTGAGAGAGAGAGAGAGGGGACTAGAGAGAGAGAGGGAGAGAGAGAGAGAGGAGAGAGAGAGGGACAGAGAGAGAGAGAGAGAGGGGACTGAGAGAACAGAGAGAGAGGGGACTGAGAGAGAGAGAGAGAGAGAGGGGACTGTGAGAGAGAGAGAGGGGGACAGAGAGAGAGAGAGAGAGGGGACTGAGAGAGAGAGAGAGGGGACTGAGAGACACCAGTCATTTTACAGATATCTCCCTGAGAGAGAGGGGGACTGAGAGACACCAGTCAGTGTACAGATATCTCCCTGAGAGAGAGGGGATTGAGAGACACCAGTCAGTGTACAGATATCTCCCTGAGAGAGAGGGGACTGAGAGACACCAGTCAGTGTACAGATATCTCCCTGAGAGGGAGAGGGGACTGAGAGACAACAGTCAGTGTACAGATAGCTCCCTGAGAGAGAGGGGACTGAGAGACACCAGTCAGTGTACAGATATCTCCCTGAGAGAGAGGGGACTGAGAGACACCAGTCAGTGTACAGATATCTCCCTGAGAGAGAGGGGACTGAGAGACACCAATCAGTGTACAGATATCTCCCTGAGAGAGAGAGGGGTCTGAGAGACACCAGTCAGTGTACAGATATCTCCCTGAGAGAGAGAGGGGACTGAGAGACACCAGTCAGTATAAAGATCTCTCCCTGAGAGAGAGAGGGGACGGAGACACATAACTCAGTGTACAGATACCTCCCTGAGAGAGAGAGGGGACTGAGAGACACCAGTCAGTGTACAGATATCTCGCTGCGAGAGAGAGGGATTGAGAGTCACCAGTCAGTGTACTGAACTCTGCCTGAGAGAGAGGTGACTAAGAGACACCAGTCAGTGTAAAGATATCTCCCTGAGAGAGAAATGACTGAGAGACACCAGTCAGTGTACAGATATCTCCCTGAGAGAGAGAGGACTGAGAGACACCAGTCAGTGTACAGATATCTCCCTGAGAGAGAGAGGGGACTGAGAGACAACAGTCAGTGTACAGATATCTCCCTGAGAGAGAGGGGACTGAGAGACACCAGTCAGTGTACAGATATCTCCCTGAGAGAGTGGGGATTCAGAGACACCAGTCAGTGTAAAGATATCTCCCTGAGAGAGAGTGAGACTGAGTGACACCAGTCAGTGCACAGATATCTCCCTAAGAGAGAGGGACAGAGAGTCTCCAGTGAACTGAACTCTCCCTCAGAGAGGTGACTGAGAGACACCAGTCAGTGTACAGATATCTCCCTGAGAGAAAGAGGGACTTGGAGACACCAGTCAGTGTACAGATATCTCCGATAGAGAGGGTGAGAGACACCAGTCAGTTTACAGATATCTCCCTGAGAGAGAGGGGACTGAATGAGAGAGACAGGGGACTGAGAGTGAGAGTGGGGACAGAGAGAGAGAGGGGACTGAGAGAGAGAGAGAGGAGTTTGCGAGGGAGGGGACTGAGAGAGAGAGAGAGGGGACTGAGAGAGAGAGAGGGGACCGAGAGAGAGAGAGGGACTGAGAGAGAGAGAGAGGGGACTGAGAGAGAGAGAGGGGACTGAGAGAGAGTGGGGACTGAGAGAGAGAGAGAGGGAACTGAGAGAGAGAGCGAGCGGACTGAGAGAGAGAGAGAGGGGACTGAGAGAGAGAGAGAGGGGACTGAGAGAGAGAGAGAGGGGACGGAGAGAGAGAGAGAGGGGACTGAGAGAGAGAGAGAGAGAGAGAGGGGACTGAGAGAGAGAGAGAGAGGGGACTGAGAGAGAGAGAGAGAGGGGACTGAGAGAGAGAGAGAGGGGACTGAGAGAGAGAGAGAGGGGACTGAGAGAGAGAGAGGGGACCGAGAGAGAGAGAGGGACTGAGAGAGAGAGAGAGGGGACTGAGAGAGAGAGAGGGGACTGAGAGAGAGTGGGGACTGAGAGAGAGAGAGAGGGAACTGAGAGAGAGAGCGAGCGGACTGAGAGAGAGAGAGAGGGGACTGAGAGAGAGAGAGAGGGGACTGAGAGAGAGAGAGAGGGGACGGAGAGAGAGAGAGAGGGGACTGAGAGAGAGAGAGAGAGAGAGAGGGGACTGAGAGAGAGAGAGAGAGGGGACTGAGAGAGAGAGAGAGAGGGGACTGAGAGAGAGAGAGAGGGGACTGAGAGAGAGAGAGAGGGGACTGAGAAAGAGAGGGGACTGAGAGAGAGAGAGAGGGAACTGAGAGACAGAGCGAGCGGACTGAGAGAGAGAGAGGGGACTGAGAGAGAGAGAGAGGGGAATGAGAGAGAGAGAGAGGGGACTGAGAGAGAGAGAGAGGGGACTGAGAGAGAGAGAGAGGGGACTAAGAGAGAGAGAGAGAGGGGACTAAGAGAGAGAGAGAGGGGACTGAGAGATAGAGAGAGGGGACTGAGAGAGAGAGAGGGGACTGAGAGAGTGAGAGGCGACTGAGAGAGAGAGAGAGAGGGGTTTGCGAGGGCGGGGACTGAGAGAGAGAGAGAGGGGACTGAGAGAGAGGGGACTGAGAGAGAGAGAGAGGGGACAGAGACAGAGAGAGGGGACTGAGAGAGAGAGAGAGGGGGACTGAGAGAGAGAGAGAGAGGGGACTGAGAGAGAGAGAGAGAGAGGGGACTGAGAGAGAGAGAGAGAGAGGGGACTGAGAGAGAGAGAGAGAGAGGGGACTGAGAGAGAGAGAGAGAGGGGACTGAGAGAGAGAGAGAGAGGGGACTGAGAGAGAGAGAGAGAGAGAGGGGACAGAGAGAGAGAGAGAGAGGGGACTGAGAAAGAGAGAGAGAGGGGGGACTGAGAGAGAGAGAGAGAGAGGGGACAGAGAGAGAGAGAGAGAGGGAACTGAGAGAGAGAGAGAGACGGGACTGAGAGAGAGAGAGAGGGGACTGAGAGAGAGAGAGAGAGGTGACTGAGAGAGAGAGAGTGAGAGGGGACTGAGAGAGTGAGAGAGAGAGGGGACTGAGAGAGAGAGAGAGATGGAGGGGACTAAGAGAGAGAGAGAGAGAGGGGACTGAGAGAGAGAGAGAGAGGGGACTGAGAGAGAGAGAGAGAGGGGACTGAGTGAGAGAGAGAGGGGACTGAGAGAGAGAGGGGACTGAGAAACACCAGTCAGTGTACAGATATCTCCCTGAGAAAGAGGGGACTGAGAGACACCAGTCAGTGTACAGATATCTCAATGAGAGAGAGGGGACTGAGAGACACCAGTCATTGTACAGATATCTCCCTGAGAGAGAGGGGACTGAGAGACACCAGTCAGTGTACAGATATGTCCCTGAGAGAGAGAGGGGACTGAGAGACACCAGTCAGTGTACAGATATGTCCCTGAGAGAGAGAGGGGACTGAGAGACACCAGTCAGTGTACAGATATCTCCCTGAGAGAGAGAGGGGACTGAGAGACAGCAGTCAGTATAAAGATATCTCCCTGAGAGAGAGAGGGGACTGAGACACATAACTCAGTGTACAGATACCTCCCTGAGAGAGAGAGGGGACTGAGAGATACCAGTCAGTGTACAGATATCTCGCTGAGAGAGAGAGGGATTGAGAGTCACCAGTCAGTGTACTGAACTCTGCCTGAGAGAGAGGTGACTGAGAGACACCAGTCAGTGTAAAGATATCTCCCTGATAGAGAGGAGACTGAGAGACACCAGTCAGTGTACAGATATCTCCCGGAGAGACTGGGATTGAGAGACACCAGTCAGTGTAAAGATATCTCCCTGAGAGAGAGAGAGACTGAGTGACACCAGTCACTATAAAGATATCTCCCTGAGAGAGAGAGGGGACTGAGACACATAACTCAGTGTACAGATACCTCCCTGAGAGAGAGAGGGGACTGAGAGATACCAGTCAGTGTACAGATATCTCGCTGAGAGAGAGAGGGATTGAGAGTCACCAGTCAGTGTACTGAAATCTGCCTGAGAGAGAGGAGACTGAGAGACACCAGTCAGTGTACAGATATCTCCTGATAGAGTGGGGATTGAGAGACACCAGTCAGTGTAAAGATATCTCCCTGAGAGAGAGAGACTGAGTGACACCAGTCAGTGCATAGATATCTCCCTGAGAGCGAGGGACTGAGAGTCACCAGTGTACTGAACTCTCCCTCAGAGAGGTGACTGAGAGACACCAGTCAGTGTACAGATATCTCCCTGAGAGAGAGAGGGACTTAGAGACACCAGTCAGTGTACAGATATCTCCGATAGAGAGAGAGGGTCAGAGACACCAGTCAGTTTACAGATATCTCCCTGAGAGAGAGAGGGGACTGAGAGAGAGAGAGAGAGAGGGGACTGAGAGAGAGAGAGAGAGGGGACTGAGATAGAGAGTGAGAGGGGACTGAGAGAGAGAGAGAGGGGACTGAAAGAGAGAGAGAGAGGGGACTGAGAGAGAGAGAGAGAGCGGACTGAGAGAGAGAGAGAGAGGGGACTGAGAGAGAGAGGTGACTGAGAGATAGAGAGAGAGGGGACTCAGAGAGAGAGAGAGGGGACTGAGAGAGAGAGAGGGGACTGAGAGAGAGAGAGAGGGGACTGAGAGAGAGAGGGGAATGAGAGAGAGAGAGAGGGGACTGAGACAGAGAGAGAGAGGGGACTGAGAGAGAGAGAGAGAGGGACTGAGAGAGAGAGAGAGAGAGGGACTGAGAGAGAGAGAGAGAGAGGGGACTGAGAGAGAGAGAGAGAGGGGACTGAGAGAGAGAGAGAGAGGGGACTGAGAGAGAGAGAAGGGGACTGAGAGAGAGAGAGAGAGGGACTGAGAAACACCAGTCTGTGTACAGATATCTCCCTGAGAGAGAGGGGACTGAGAGACACCAGTCAGTGTACAGATATCTCCTGAGAGAGAGGGGACCTGAGAGACACCAGTCAGTTACATATATCTCCCAGAGAGAGAGGAGACTGAGAGACACCAGTCAGTGTACAGATATCTCCCGGAGAGAGTGGGGATTGAGAGGCACCAGTCAGTGTAAAGATATCTCCCTGAGAGACAGAGAGATACTGAGTGACACCAGTCAGTGCACAGATATCTACCTGAGAGAGAGGGACTGAGAGTCACCAGTGTACTGAACTCTCCCTCAGAGAGGTGACTCAGAGACACCAGTCAGTTTACAGATATCTCCCTGAGAGAGAGGGACTCAGAGACATGAGCCAGTGTACAGATATCTCGCTGAGAGAGAGGGGACTGAATGAGAGAGACAGGAGGCTGAGAGTGAGAGTGGGGACAGAGAGAGAGAGGGGACTGAGAGAGAGAGAGAGGGGTTTGCGAGGGAGGGGACTGAGAGAGAGAGAGAGGGGACTGAGAGTGTGAGAGGCGACTGAGAGAGAGAGAGAGAGGGGTTTGCGAGGGAGGGGACTGAGAGAGAGAGAGAGTGGACTGAGAGAGAGAGAGTGGACTGAGAGAGAGAGAGGGACTGAGAGAGAGAGAGGGACTGAGATAGAGAGAGGGGACTGAGAGAGAGAGAGAGGGGACTGAGACAGAGAAGAGGGACTGAGAGAGAGAGAGAGGGGGGACTGAGAGAGAGAGAGAGGGGACTGAGAGAGAGAGAGAGGGGACTGAGAGAGAGAAAGAGGGGACTGAGAAGAGAAAGAGGGGACTGAGAGAGAGAGAGAGGGGACTGAGAGAGAGAGAGAGGGGACTGAGAGAGAGAGAGACGGGACTGAGAGAGAGAGAGAGGGGACTGAGAGAGAGCGAGAGGGGACTGAAAGAGAGAGAGAAGGGACTGAGAGAGAGAGAGAGGGGACTGAGTGAGAGAGAGTGTCTGAGAGAAGGAGAGGGGACTCAGAGAGAGGGGACAGAGAGAGAGAGAGGGACTGAGAGACACCAGTCAGTGTACAGGTATCTCCCTGAGAGAGAGAGGGACTGAGAGACACCAGTCAGTGTACAGATATCTCCCTGAGAGAGAGGCGACAGAGAGACACCAGTCAGTGTACAGATATCTCCCTGAGAGAGAGTGGACTGAGAGACACCAGTCAGTGTACAGATATCTCCCTGAAATAGAGGGGACTGAGAGACACCAGTCAGTGTACAGATACCTCCCTGAGAGAGATAGGGGAGTGAGAGACACCAGTCAGTGTACAGATATCTCGCTGAGAGAGAGAGGGACTGAGAGTCACCAGTCAGTGCACAGATATCTGCCTGAGAGAGTGAGGACTGAGAGACACCTGTCAGTGTACAGATATCTCCCTGAGAGAGAGGGGACTGAGAGACACCATTCAGTGTAAAGATAACTCCCTGAGAGAGAGGAGACTGAGAGACACCAGTCAGTGTACAGATATCTCCCTGAGAGAGAGAGGACTGAGAGACACCAGTCAGTGTACAGATATCTCCCAGAGAGAGAGAGGACTGAGAGACACCAGTCAGTGTAAAGATATCTACCTGAGAGAGAGAGGACTGAGAGACACCAGTCAGTGTACAGATATTCTCCCTGAGAGAGAGGTGACTTGGAGACTCCAGTCAGTGTACAGATACCTCCCTGAGAGAGAGAGGGGACTGAGAGACTCCAGTCAGTGTACAGATATCTCGCTGAGAGGGAGAGGGACTGAGAGTCACCAGTCAGAGTACCGAACTCTGCCTGAGAGAGAGGTGACTGAGAGACACCAGTCAGTGTAAAGATATCTCCCTGAGAGAGAGGAGACTGAGATACACCAGTCAGTGTA
>NW_027599434.1:0-12500 GCF_964194155.1 Cetorhinus maximus
TACAGAGTGAGCTCAGAGCTGATGTTGAAATGCTCCCTGATGACCTCCCGAAGCTGATTTAACAGGGGGACAGTCAGCAGATTCCAGCCTCACTCATTCAGTGACCCAGGGAGTGAGAGCCACAAGATGCAGACTCCAGGCATCCTCCTCTGTCTGCTACTCACAGCTGTCAGGACAGGAGGGTGAGTACGGGGTACGGAGAGAGAGACACTGGGGGAGAGGGAGAGACTGGGGGAGAGGGAGAGAGAGACTGGGGGAGAGGGAGGGAGAGACTGGGGGAGAGGGAGAGAGAGAGAGACTGGGGGAGAGAGAGAGACTGGGGGAGAGGGAGAGACTGGGGGAGGGAGAGAGAGACTGGGGGAGAGGGAGACTGGGGGAGAGGGAGAGAGAGAGAGAGACTGGGGGAGAGAGAGAGAGACTGGGGGAGAGGGAGAGACTGGGGGAGAGAGAGACTGGGGGAGAGGGAGAGACTGGGGGAGAGGGAGAGACTGGGGAGAGAGAGACTGGGGGAGAGGGAGAGAGAGAGAGAGACTGGGGGAGAGAGAGAGAGACTGGGGGAGAGAGAGACTGGGGGAGAGGGAGAGAGAGACTGGGGGAGAGGGAGAGAGAGAGAGAGACTGGGGGAGAGGGAGAGAGAGAGAGAGACTGGGGGAGAGAGAGAGACTGGGGGAGAGAGAGAGACTGGGGGAGAGGGAGAGACTGGGGGAGAGGGAGAGAGACTGGGGGAGAGGGAGAGACTGGGGGAGAGAGAGAGACTGGGGGAGAGGGAGAGAGAGACTGGGGGAGAGAGAGAGAGAGACTGGGGGAGAGAGAGAGAGAGACTGGGGGAGAGAGAGAGAGACTGGGGGAGAGAGAGAGCGAGAGAGACTGGGGGAGAGAGAGAGCGAGAGAGATTGGGGGAGAGAGAGAGCGAGAGAGACTGGGGGAGAGAGAGAGCGAGAGAGACTGGGGAGAGCGAGAGGGAGAGAGACTGGGGGGGAGAGAGAGCGAGTGAGAGAGAGACTGGGGGGGGAGAGAGAGCGAGAGAGAGAGAGAGAGACTGGGGGAGAGCGAGAGAGAGACTTGTGAGTGAGAGAGAAGAGAGAGAGAGAGAGACGGGGGAGAGAGAGTGAGAGAGAGAGACTTGCGGGGAGAGAGAGAGACTGGGGGAGAGTGAGAGGGACTGGGGGAGAGAGAGAGAGACTGAGGGAGAGAGAGAGAGAGAGACTGGGGGAGAGAGAGAGAGACTGGGAGAGAGAGAGAGGGAGACTTGGGGAGAGAGAAAGGGACGGGGAGAGAGAGAGAGAGGGTGACTTGGGTGGGATGAGTAAGAGACTGGGGGAGGGAAAGAGAGCGAGAGAGACTGGGGGAGAGAGAGAGCAGAGAGACTGGGGGAGAGAGAGAGCGAGACTGGGGGAGAGAGAGAGCGAGACTGGGGGAGAGAGAGAGAGAGAGAGACTGGGGGAGAGAGAGAGCGAGACTGGGGGAGAGAGAGAGAGAGAGACTGGGGGAGAGAGAGAGCGAGAGAGACTGGGGAGAGCGAGAGGGAGAGAGAGAGAGAGAGACTGGGGGGGAGAGAGCGAGAGAGAGAGAGAGAGACTGGGGGGAGAGAGCGAGAGAGAGAGAGAGACTGGGGGAGAGGGAGAGCGAGAGAGACTGGGGGAGAGCGAGAGGGAGAGAGAGAGAGACTGGGGGAGAGCGAGAGGGACAGAGAGAGAGACTGGGGGAGAGTGAGAGGGAGAGAGAGAGAGACTGGGGGAGAGGGAGAGCGAGAGAGACTGGGGGAGAGTGAGAGGGGAGAGAGAGAGACTGGGGGAGAGGGAGAGCGAGAGAGACTGGGGGAGAGGGAGAGAGAGAGAGACTGGGGGAGAGGGAGAGCGAGAGAGAGAGAGACTGGGGGAGAGGGAGAGCGAGAGAGAGAGAGACTGGGGGAGAGGGAGAGAGAGAGACTGGGGGAGAGCGAGAGGGAGAGAGAGAGAGACTGGGGGAGAGCGAGAGAGAGAGAGACTGGGGGAGAGTGAGAGGGAGAGAGAGAGAGACTGGGGGAGAGGGAGAGCGAGAGAGACTGGGGGAGAGCGAGAGGGAGAGAGAGAGACTGGGGGAGAGCGAGAGGGAGAGAGAGAGAGACTGGGGGAGAGTGAGAGGGAGAGAGAGAGAGACTGGGGGAGAGGGAGAGCGAGAGAGAGAGAGAGAGAGAGACTGGGGGAGAGCGAGAGAGACTTGGGGGCGTGAGAGAGAGAGACCGGGTGACAGAGAGAGAGAGAGACTGGGTGGGATATTAAAGGGTGTGGGGAGTGAGGGGGAGAGTGGGATTAGACTGGGTGGGATATTAAAGGGTGTGGGGAGTGAGGGGGAGAGTGGGATTAGACTGGGTGGGATATTAAAGGGTGCGGGGAGTGAGGGGGAGAGTGGGATTAGACTGGGTGGGATATTAAAGGGAGCGGGGAGTGAGGGGGAGAGTGGGATTAGACTGGGTGGGATATTAAAGGGAGCGGTGAATGGTATTTGAGTGATTTTCGATCCCTTGCTCCCTGAGAGTTGATTGTATTTCCTGAACCTTCGATCCGCGTGTTGTTGGGTTTTGGGATCTTTCCATGCCTCGGCGCTGGGTTCACCCCGGGTGACGCGTGCAGCCTGTCCTTGTCCACACGCCCACGCTGTTGGGATGTTGTAAGTGTCGAGCGTCAGGACTTGTGTTGACTTGTCCTGAACTCTGCCCCCAGCGCTCAGCGCTGACCCTCAGCCTCGGAGAGTGAGCACTCGGTGGAGGAGGGGAGGTCGGAGTGTATTCCTCCCCTCCTGAGGCCCCGCTCTCCCTCCCTCTCTCTCGCCCCGGCAGACCGAGATCATCCCTACGTCTGTGTGTCCATCACCCGGGCACAGAGAGAGAGAGAGAGAGAGAGAGGGTGATCACTCCAACAAGGCAAAACCCTCCCAGATACACTCAGCCAGAAGAGGGAGGGAGTCCCTCAGACTGAGGGTGAGTGGGTTGAGGGAGTCCCACAGGTTGGAGGGTGATGAGGTGGATGAGAGAGTCCCACAGTTTGGAGGGTGATGAGGTGGATGAGGGAGTCCCACAGTTTGGGGGTTGATGGGTGGGTGAGGGGGTCCCACAGTTTGGTGGGTGATGGGTGGGTGTAGGGTCCCACAGTTTGGTGGGTGATGGGTGGGTGAGGGGGTCCCACAGTTTGGTGGGTGATGGGTGGGTGATGGGTGGGTGTAGGGTCCCACAGTTTGGTGGGTGATGGGTGGGTGTAGGGTCCCACAGTTTGGTGGGTGATGGGTGGGTGAGGGGGTCCCACAGTTTGGTGGTTGATGGGTGGGTGATGGGTGGGTGAGGGGGTCCCACAGTTTGGGGGGTGATGGGTGGGTGAGGGGGTCCCACAGTTTGGTGGGTGATGGGTGGGTGAGGGGGTCCCACAGTTTGGGGGATGATGGGTGGGTGAGGGGGTCCCACAGTTTGGAGGGTGATGGGTGGGTGAGGGAGTCCCACAGTTTGGGGGGTGATGGGTGGGTGAGGGGGTCCCACAGTTTGGAGGGTGATGGGTGGGTGAGGGGGTCCCACAGTTTGGAGGGTGATGGGTTGGATGAGGGGGTCCCACAGTTTGGGGGGTGATGGGTGGGTGAGGGGGTCCCACAGTTTGGGGGGTGATGGGTGGGTGAGGGGGTCCCACAGTTTGGGGGGTTGATGGGTGGTCCTTGGGTTGTGAGTCTCTCTCTCCTCTCCCCTGTTGACTCCCTCCCTCCTCTCCGTTCCCAGACGCTATGTGGTCCCTGGGTTTGTGAGTGTCTCTCTCTCCTCTCCCCCGGTTGACTCTCTCTCCCTCCCTCCTCTCCGTTCCCAGACGCTATGTGGTCCCTGGGTTTGTGAGTGTCTCTCTCTCCTCTCCCCCGGTTGACTCTCTCTCCCTCCCTCCTCTCCGTTCTCAGACGCTACGTGGTCCTGATTCCTGCTGAGTTGCGCAGTGGTTCTCTGGAGAATGTGTGCGTCCTGATGCTTCAGGGATCCCGATCCTGGCTCCTCACCCTCAGCATCCAGAACACGCAGACCAACACCACCCTCTTACAGCGAGAGCTCCGGGCCGACACCGGACCCAGCTGCTTCACTTTCACCGTGAGTCTCAGTCTCCTCCGCCCTCTCCCTTCCTGCTTCACTCTCCCTTTACCCCCCTCTCTCTCTCTCTCTCTCTCGCTCCCTCTCTCTCTCCATCCTCCTCCCTCTCAGACACACGCCAGTCTCCCTCGGCGTTCCCTCCCTCCTGTTTCCAGTCCCTCGTTTCACCTTGCTGGAGTCTGGACTCGTTCTCCGGGTAATGGGGATTAACCATTGATTAGAGGGGCTGAGTGGCCTCCTCCTGTTCCTGTATCTCTCCAGAGGGCTGAATGGCCTCCTCCTGTTCCTGTGTCTCTCGAGAGGGGCTGAATGGCCTCCTCCTCTCCCTGTGTCTCACGAGAGGGGCTGAATGGCCTCCTCCTGTTCCTGTGTAACAGGCTCGAGAGGGGCTGAATGGCCTCCTGCTGTTCCTGTGTCTCTCCAGAGGGGCTGAATGGCCTCCTGTTCCTGTGTAACAGGCTCGAGAGGGGCTGAATGGCCTCCTGCTGTTCCTGTGTCTCTCCAGAGGGGCTGAATGGCCTCCTGTTCCTGTGTAACAGGCTCGAGAGGGGCTGAATGGCCTCCTGCTGTTCCTGTGTCTCTCCAGAGGGGCTGAATGGCCTCCTGTTCCTGTGTAACAGGCTCGAGAGGGGCTGAATGGCCTCCTGCTGTTCCTCTCTCCGGTGTTGAGCTGATGCGAGGTGTGTGTGTGTGTTTTTTTTGGGGGAGCAGGTTGAAGACAGCGAGGTCACCAGCGACTCCATCTCCCTGGTGAAGGTGTCTGTACGCGGCTCTGCGGACAACCTGACCATCGACGAGAGCCGGTTGGTGGTCCTGAAGAAATACAGTTCCCCGACCTTCATCCAGACGGACAAAGCCGTGTATAAACCCGGGCAAACAGGTGAGACTGGGGGCTCGGGGCCATCACCAACATCCTGGGGGGTTACCGTGGACCAGAAGCTGAACTGGGACCAGCCACAGAAACACTGCGGCTCCAAGAGCAGGTCAGAGGCTGGGAATCCTGCGGAGAGTCACTCACCTCCTGACTCCCCAAAGCCTGTCCACCATCGACAAGGCACAAGTCAGGAGTGCGATGGGACACTCCCCACTTCACTGGATGAGTTGCAGCTCCCACAACACTCGAGAAGCTCGACACCGTCCAGGACAAAGCAGCCCCCCCGCTCGATCGGCACCCGATCCACAAACACTCACTCCCTCCACCACCGACGCACAGTAGCAGCAGCGTGTGTACCATCTACAAGATGCACTGCAGCAACTCACCAAGGCTCCGTCGACAGCGCCGCCCAAACCCACGACCCGCTCCCATCTAGAAGGACAAGGGCAGCAGACACATGGGGAACACCCACCACCTGGAAGTTCCCCACCGAGCCCCTCACCATCCCGACTTGGAAATATATCGGCCATTCCTTCACTGTCGCTGGGTCAAAATCCTGGAACTCCCTCCCTAACAGCGCCGTGGGTGTACCTACACCACACGGACAAAATCCTGGAACTCCCTCCCTAACAGCGCCGTGGGTGTACCTACACCACACGGGACAAAATCCTGGAACTCCCTCCCCTAACAGCGCCGTGGGTGTACCTACACCACACGGACAAAATCCTGGAACTCCCTCCCTAACAGCACCGTGGGTGTACCTACACCACACGGGGACAAAATCCTGGAACTCCCTCCCTAACAGCGCCGTGGGTGTACCTACACCACACGGGACAAAATCCTGGAACTCCCTCCTTAACAGCGCCGTGGATGTACCTACACCACACGGACAAAATCCTGGAACTCCCTCCCTAACAGCGCCGTGGGTGTACCTACACCACACGGACAAAATCCTGGAACTCCCTCCCTAACAGCGCCGTGGGTGTACCTACACCACACACCGGACAAAATCCTGGAACTCCCTCCCTAACAGCGCCGTGGGTGTACCTACACCACACGGGACAAAATCCTGGAACTCCCTCCCTAACAGCGCCGTGGGTGTACCTACACCACACGGGACAAAATCCTGGAACTCCCTCCCTAACAGCGCCGTGGGTGTACCTACACCACACGGGGACAAAATCCTGGAACTCCCGATGGATCGATGGGTGAGGGTGAGGGAGGGTTATTGACGGGTCCGGGACTAACGGAGGAGGTGGGATTGGGTCCGAGGTGAACATCCTGGTCTCCTTCCCTGGCAGGAACAGCTCAGGCTGTGTCAACCCTGCTGTTCCTGCACTGCAGACTGGAGGGGCTGAATGGCCTCCTCCTGTTCCTGTGTGGAGGGTGGGAGTCTCTCCAGGGGTGTCCGGGACAGCTGTTCCCCTCTCCTTCCCGCCTCTGGGATTGTGACCTCCGCTGGGACCACAGGGGGTGCAGAGGGGGAGGCTCTCAGAGTTTGGGATCTTACTGTGCGTCTCTCTTTGTCTTGCAGTGAAGTTCAGGATTGTGTCACTGAATGAAAAATTCATCCCCATTCAGGAGAAGGTGAGAGCCACACATTCATCTCTCCGTCTCTCCACCCATCCCTCCATCCCTCCCTCCGTCTCTCCACCCATCCCTCCATCCATCTCTCTGTCTCTCCACCCATCCCTCCATCCATCTCTCCGTCTCTCCGCCCATCCCTCCATCCATCTCTCCGTCTCTCCACCCATCCCTCCATCCCTCCCTCCATCTCTCCGTCCATCCCTCCATCCCTCCCTCCTTCTCTCCATCCATCCCTCCCTCCATCTCTCCGTCCATCCCTCCATCCATCCCTCCCTCCATCTCTCCATCCATCCCTCCCTCCATCTCTCCATCCATCCCTCCCTCTGTCTCTCCACCCATCGCTCCATCCATCCCTCCCTCCATCTCTCCGTCCATCCCTCCGTCTCTCCACCCATCTGTCCATCCATGCCTCCATCCCTCCCTCCATCTCTCCGTCCATCCCTCCCTCCATCTCTCCATCCATCCCTCCCTCTGTCTCTCCACCCATCGCTCCATCCATCCCTCCCTCCATCTCTCCATCCATCCCTCCGTCTCTCCACTCATCTGTCCATCCATGCCTCCATCCCTCCCTCCATCTCTCCGTCCATCCCTCCCTCCATCTCTCCATCCATCCCTCCCTCTGTCTCTCCACCCATCGCTCCATCCATCCCTCCCTCCATCTCTCCATCCATCCCTCCGTCTCTCCACTCATCTGTCCATCCATGCCTCCATCCCTCCCTCCATCTCTCCGTCCATCCCTCCATCCATCCCTCCCTCCGTCTCTCCGTCCATCCCTCCCTCCATCTCTCCGTCCATCCCTCCGTCTCTCCACCCATCTGTCCATCCATGCCTCCATCCCTCCCTCTCTCCACCCATCCCTCCATCCATCCCTCCCTCCATTTCTCCATCCATCTCTCCATCCATCCCTCAAACTCTCCATCCCTCCCTCCGTCTCTCCGTCCATCCCTCCCTCTCTCCTTCCATCTCTCCTTCCATCCCTCCCTCCATCTCTCCATCCATCTCTCCACCCATCCCTCCAACACTCCATCCCTCCCTCCGTCTCTCCACCCATCCCTCCCTCCATCTCTCCATCCATCCCTCTGTCTCTCCACCCATCCCTCCCTCCAACTCTCCGTCCATCCCTCCGTCTCTCCACCCATCCCTCCCTCCAACTCTCCGTCCATCCGTCCGTCTCTCCACCCATCCCTCCCTCCATCTCTCCACCCATCTCTCTCTCTCCCCCTTTCTCTCTCTCCCCCTTTCTCTCTCCTCCCTCCTCCTCTCTCCTCTCTCCCTCTCTCCTCTCTCTCTCTCACTCTCTCTGTCACTCCTGCTGAATCCTCCCCCACCCACCCCTCCTCACCCCTCCCCAGATGCCCCCCCCCCCGTCCCCACCCAGCGTTTTGAGCTCAGGATGTGAGTTGTTGGTCACTCTGGGTGATTATTGAACCTCCTCAGTAACCTCTCTCTCCTTCTCTCTCTTTTCCAGTATCCTCTGGTCAGCCTGTGGGTGAGTACCATCTCCAACTCCATAACCCCAACGTCAACTCCGCTCCCACCCCGATAGATCCCACTGCGCGGCCCTGCAGATCCCCCTCAGCCCAGCGCAGGGCTGAACGAGGGCCCAGCACATGGTGCAGGAAAGGCCCAGGCTCCATTCCGGGCCTGCGAGCATCAGGAAAGGTCCAGGCCCCATTCCGGGCCTGTGAGCAACAGGAAAGGCCCAGGCTCCATTCCAGGCCTGTTAGAAACAGGAAAGGCCCAGGCTCCATTCCGGGCCTGTTAGGATCAGGAAAGGCCCAGGCTCCATTCCGGGCCTGTTAGGATCAGGAAAGGCCCAGGCTCCATTCCGGGCCTGTGAGAAACAGGATAGGCCCAGGCTCCATTCCGGGCCTGTGAGCATCAGGAAAGGCCCAGGCTCCATTCCGGGCCTGCGAGCATCAGGAAAGGTCCAGGCCCCATTCCGGGCCTGTGAGCAACAGGAAAGGCCCAGGCTCCATTCCAGGCCTGTTAGAAACAGGAAAGGCCCAGGCTCCATTCCGGGCCTGTTAGGATCAGGAAAGGCCCAGGCTCCATTCCGGGCCTGTGAGAAACAGAATAGGCCCAGGCTCCATTCCGGGCCTGTGAGAAACAGGATAGGCCCAGGCTCCATTCTGGGCCTGCGAGGAGCAGGAAAGGCCCAGGCTCCATTCCGGGCCTGTGAGCATCAGGAAAGGTCCAGGCTCCATTCCGGGCCTGTGAGCAGCAGGAAAGGCCCAGGCTCCATTCCGGGCCTGTGAGCATCAGGAAAGGTCCAGGCTCCATTCCGGGCCTGTGAGCAACAGGAAAGGTCCAGGCTCCATTCCGGGCCTGTGAGCATCAGGAAAGGTCCAGGCTCCATTCCGGGCCTGTGAGCAACAGGAAAGGTCCAGGCTCCATTCCGGGCCTGTGAGCATCAGGAAAGGCCCAGGCTCCATTCCGGGCCTGTGAGCAGCAGGAAAGGCCCAGGCTCCATTCCGGGCCTGTGAGCATCAGGAAAGGTCCAGGCTCCATTCCGGGCCTGTGAGCATCAGGAAAGGTCCAGGCTCCATTCCGGGCCTGTGAGCATCAGGAAAGGTCCAGGCTCCATCCCGGGCCTGGGAAGCTGGATCTAAAGTCAGCCTGGACGACCCTGCAGCCGGGCTCCGGATTTATCCCGAATTTAACCCCTTGACCTTTCCCGGCCTTTCCTCACCTCCGGACGTCGGCCGCCTGGACCAGCCCCCAGGGCAGCCGATGGCCGACACCTTGGCGTTGGGAGAGGGGGAGCTGCCGGGATAGGGGGACGTCCCGGTTCCCAATCCCCCCAAATCCCTTAGGCCGGGGTGGGGGTGGGAAAATGCCACCAGATCGGGAGCTTTCCCACGGAAGGAGGGAGGAAGAGGGGGTTGGAATGCGGAGAGCGACAGTCCGGTGAACCCGGTGTGGGCCGACGGCGAGAACGCTGGGATCCGCTATCCGGGAATTCCTAACGGTGCCCTGGGAAAACCCGCCCGGGGATTGGGAAGACGGGGAAAAACCCGGATCGGGAATCGTGCCCGAGGTTTGGCCGAGGGTGCGAATGGGGAGGGCGGAGGGTGGATAAAGGGGAACCGGTAGATGTGGAGGGTGTAAATGGGGGGAGGGTGGATAAAGGGGAACCGGGAAATCTCGGCCATTACCGGCGGGAATTCCGGGACTCACCGTGAGCTGACTCTCTCCCTCAGGACCCCTCGAGCAATCGCATTGGGCAATGGAGGGACGTGGAATCCAGACAGGGCATCGCTGAGCTCAGCTTTGACCTCCTCCCCGAACCGATCCAAGGATTTTACCGGATCGAGGCGCAGAAGAAGGAGGGGAAGTCGTTTCATCAATTCAGCGTGGAGGAGTACGGTGAGGGATTCGGAGGGGGAGGTGGGGAGAGAATCCTGCCTGCACCAGACCCTTCACACACAGCGCGGGCAAGGAGATCGGTGTGGGGGAGCGAGGTAAAAACAGGAGAGAGAGAGAGAGACAGAGAGAGAGAGAGAGAGAGACAGACACACAGAGAGAGACAGAGAGAGAGAGAGAGAGAGAGACAGAGAGAGAGAGAGACAGAGAGAGACAGACAGAGAGAGAGACAGAGACAGACAGAGAGAGGGAGAGAGAGAGACAGACAGAGACAGACAGAGAGAGGGAGAGAGAGAGACAGAGAGAGACAGACAGAGAGAGGGAGAGAGAGAGACAGAGAGAGTTAGAGAGAGACACAGAGAGATGGAGACAGAGAATGAGAAAGGGAGAGAGCATAAGAGGGAGAGAGAGAGAGACAGGGAGAGAGAGAGAGAGAGAGAAAGAGAGACAGAGAGAGAGACGAGAGAGAGAGAGAGAGAGAGAGAAAGAGAGACAGAGAGAGAGACGAGAGAGAGAGAGAGAGAAAGAGAGACAGAGAGAGAGACGAGAGAGAGAGACTGGGTGACAGACAGAGAGAGAGGCAGAGAGACAGAGAGAGAGAGACAGTGAGGGAGGAGACAGAGAAAGAGAGAGAGACAGAGAGAGAGAGAGAGAGAGAGAGAGAGAGACAGAGGGAGAGAGAGACGGAGAGAAAGAGAAAGAGAGAGAGGTAGGGAGAGAAAATGAGAGAGACAGAGAGAGAGAGACAGGGGCTGGAGGAGGTTACAGAGATAGGGAGGGGTGTAGGGGGCTGGAGGAGGTTACAGAGATAGAGAGGGGTGTAGGGGCTGGAGGAGGTTACAGAGATAGGGAGGGGTGTAGGGGCTGGAGGAGGTTACAGAAATAGGGAGGGGTGTAGGGGCTGGAGGAGGTTACAGAGATAGGGAGGGTTGTAGGGGCTGGAGGAGGTTACAGAGATAGGGAGGGGTGTAGGGGCTGGAGGAAGTTACAGAGATAGGGAGGGGTGTAGGGGACTGGAGGAGGTTACAGAGATAGGGAGGGGTGTAGGGGCTGGAGGACGTTACAGAGATAGGGAGGGTTGTAGGGGCTGGAGGAGGTTACAGGGATAGGGAGGGGTGTAGGGGCTGGAGGAGGTTACAGAGATAGGGAGGGGTGTAGGGGCTGGAGGAGGTTACAGAGGTAGGGAGGGTTGTAGGGGCTGGAGGAGGTTACAGAGATAGGGAGGGGTGTAGAGTCTGGAGGAGGTTACAGAGATAGGGAGGGTTGTAGGGGCTGGAGGAGGTTACAGAGATAGGGAGGGGTGTAGGGTCTGGAGGAGGTTACAGTGATAGGGAGGGCTGTCGGAGCTGGAGGAGGTTACAGAGATAGGGAGGGGTGTAGGGACCGGAGGAGGTTACAGAGATAGGGAGGGGTGTAGGGGCTGGAGGAGGTTACAGAGATAGGGAGGGGTGTAGGGGCTGGAGGAGGTTACAGGGATAGGGAGGGGTGTAGGGGCTGGAGGAGATTACAGGGTTAAGGAGGGGTGTAGGGGCTGGAGGAGGTTACAGAGATAGGGAGGGGTGTAGGGGCTGGAGGGGGTTACAGAGATAGGGAGGGTTGTAGGGGCTGGAGGAGGTTACAGGGATAGGGAGGGGTGTAGGCGCTGGAGGAGGTTACAGAGATAGGGAGGGGTGTAGGGGGCTGGATGAGGTTACAGAGATAGGGAGGGGTGTAGGGGCTGGAGGAGGTTACAGAGATAGGGAGGGGTGTAGGGACTGGAGGAGGTGATTGAGTTTGAGGGAGGGGTGATGTTGGTAATGGTTTATATTGAACCCACACGGGGAGATGACCAGTGGTGACCATGTGGTTGCTGCTGTGGGTCGATCCTGGGCAGAGGGAGGGATCAGAGTCCCTGGGATGAGAATATTGGGATTTATTCCATGAACAGGAGATTCCCAGAATTTAGACTGTTCTCTTTTTGTTTAGTTTTACCCAAGGCCGAACTGAAGCTGAAAATTCCCAAACAAATCACGCTGATCGAACCAAAGATTCATGTTGAAGTGTGCGGAAGGTAAACACTGAATCATTCATTTATCTAACCCCGTGCTGTACCTGCCCTGGGAGTGTTTGATGGGGACGGTGTAGAGGGAGCTTTACTCTGTATCTAACCCCGTGCTGTACCTGTCCTGGGAGTGTTTGATGGGGACGGTGTAGAGGGAGCTTTACTCTGTATCTAACCCCGTGCTGTACCTGTCCTGGGAGTGTTTGATGGGGACGGTGTAGAGGGAGCTTTAGTCTGTATCTAACCCCGTGCTGTACCTGTCCTGGGAGTGTTTGATGGGGACGGTGTAGAGGGAGCTTTACTCTGTATCTAACCCCGTGCTGTACCTGTCCTGGGAGTGTTTGATGGGGACGGTGTAGAGGGAGCTTTACTCTGTATCTAACCCCGTGCTGTACCTGTCCTGGGAGTGTTTGATGGGGACAGTGTAGAGGGAGCTTTACTCTGTATCTAACCCCGTGCTGTACCTGTCCTGGGAGTGTTTGATGGGGGACGGTGTAGAGGGAGCTTTACTCTGTATCTAACCCCGTGCTGTACCTGTC
>NW_027599434.1:17500-26511 GCF_964194155.1 Cetorhinus maximus
CGTAACCCTAACCCTAACCCTCACACCCTAACCCCTAACCCCAAACCCTAACCCTAACCCCAAACCCCTAACCCCTAACCCTAACCCTCACACCCTAACCTCAAACCCTAACCCTCACACCCTAACCCCTAACCCCAAACCCTAACCCTAACCCCAAACCCCTAACCCCTAACCCTAACCGTCACACCCTAAACCCTAACCCTAACCCTAACCCTAACACCTAACCCTCACACCCTAACCCCTAACCCTCACACCCTAACCCCTAACCCCTAACCCTAACCCTAACCCTAACCACTAACCCTAACCCTCACACCCTAACCCCAAACCCTAACCCTAACACCTAACCCTAACCCCTAACCCTAACCCCTAACCCTAACCCTCACACCCTAACCCCTAACCCTAACCCTCACACCCTAACCCCTAACTCCTAACCCTCACACCCTAACCCCTAACACCTAACCCTAACCCTAACCCTAACCCTCACACCCTAACCCCTAACCCTAACCCTCACACCCTAACCCCAAACCCCTAACCCTCACCCCTAACCCCTAACCCTAACACTAACCCTAACCCCTAACGCCTAACCCTAACCCTCACCCCTAACCCCAAACCCCTAACCCTCACCCCTAACCCCTAACCCCTAACCCTCACCCCTAACCCCTAACCCTAACCCTCACACCCTAACCCCAAACCCCTAACCCTCACCCCTAACCCCTAACCCCTAACCCTCACCCCTAACCCCTAACCCCTAACCCTAACCCTAACCCCTAACCCCTAACCCTAACCCTAACCCCTAACCCCTAACCCTAACCCCTAACCCTTCATGCACACTGTGTTCTGCAGGAGGAGGGGTACAGATGAGAGGATCTGTTCAGATCCACATCCTCAACTCCTACCCCCATCAATACCTCTCCCTCTGGGTTTCGGAGAGTTACCCCCTGCCTTTGACTCTCTCTCTCTGTTTCTGTCTCTCTCTCTCTCTCTCCTTGTATTTCTGCTCAATTCTCACTATTCCTCAGCCTTTCCCTTATCTCTCGTCCTCGGTCTCTCTCCCTTTGAAACAATGTCCGTGTCACACTCTCTGTCCCTGGTTATGTTTCTCTCTCCCTGACCCCTCTTTCTCTGCCTCACTCTCTCTCTCTCTCTCTCCATATCTCTTACTGTTTTTCACACACTCTCTCCGCCTGTCTCTCTCCCATTCTGCCTGTCTCTCTCTGTCTCTCTGCCTGTCGTTCTCTCTCCCATTCTGCCTGTCTCTCTCTGTCTCTCTGCCTGTCATTCTCTCTCCCATTCTGCCTGTCTGTCTCTGTCTCTCTGCCTGTTGTTCTCTCTCCCATTCTGCCTGTCTGTCTCTGTCTCTCTGCCTGTCGTTCTCTCTCCCATTCTGCCTGTCTGTCTCTGTCTCTCTGCCTGTCGTTCTCTCTCCCACTCTGCCTGTCTCTCTCGGACTCTCACTGTCTCTCTGTGTCTCTGCCCCTGTATCTGTCCATCAGCCATTCTCCCTCTCTATCACGCGCTCTCCCTCCCTCCATCTCTCGCTCTCTGTCTATCTCTCCACCTCCCCCCCATCGCTGGCTCTCTTTATCTAATGAAGGCTTTCCCTTTCCTGCTCTCCGCATTAGGGGACATCTCTATTTGTCTCTGTCCCTCTGCCTCTCTCCTTCCGGCCATCGCTACAGCGTCCACTGAACAACCTGTCTCTCCTTCCCTCCCAGGGATCCCGATGCAAGCGTTTGCAGAGACAGAAGTCACCTCAGATATAACACGGATCAAGTTCAAAGACGAGGAAAAATACTTCAAGACAGGACTCCCCTACACAGGACAGGTACAATCAGTAAATGGAGAATTCATTTACACGGGGTACAGAGTGTATATAGAGGGTTAAAATCTCCTACACACACACACTGTGTAATATGTACAGGGTTAAACTCTCCGACACACACACTGTGTAATATATACAGGGTTAAACTCTCCTACACACACACTGTGTAATATATACAGGGTTACACTCTCCATCACACACACTGTGTAATATATACAGAGTTACACTCTCCTACACACACACTGTGTAATATATACAGGGTTAAACTCTCCGACACACACACTGTGTAATATATACAGGGTTAAAATCTCCTACACACACACTGTGTAATATATACAGGGTTACACTCTCCGACACACACACTGTGTAATATATACAGGGTTACACTCTCCTACACACACACTGTGTAATATATACAGGGTTACACTCTCCTACACACACACTGTGTAATATATACAGGGTTAAACTCTCCGACACACACACTGTGTAATATATACAGGGTTAAACTCTCCGACACACACACTGTGTAATATATACAGGGTCAAACACTCCTACACACACACTGTGTAATATATACAGGGTTAAACTCTCCTACACACACACTGTGTAATGTATACAGGGTTAAACTCTCCTACACACACACTGCGTAATATATACAGGGTTATACTCTCCTACACACACACTGTGTAATATATACAGGGTTAAACTCTCCTACACACACACACTGTGTAATATATACAGGGTTACACTCTCCTACACGCACACTGTGTAATATATACAGGGTTAAACTCTCCTACACACACACACTATGTAATATATACAGGGTTACACTCTCCTACACACACACTGTGTAATATATACAGGGTTAAACTCTCCTACACACACACTGTGTCATATATACAGGGTTAAACTCTCCTACACACACACACTGTGTAATATATACAGGGTTAAACTCTCCGACACACACACTGTGTAATATATACAGGGTTAAACTCTCCTACACACACACACTGTGTAATATATACAGGGTTAAACTCTCCTACACACACTGTGTAATATATACAGGGTTAAACTCTCCTACACACACACACTGTGTAATATATACAGGGTTAAACTCTCCGACACACTCACTGTGTAATATATACAGGGTTAAACTCTCCTACACACACACTGTGTAATATATACAGGGTTAAACTCTCCTACACACACACTGTGTAATATATACACGGTTAAACTCTCCTACACACACACTGTGTAATATATACAGGGTTAAACTCTCCTACACACACACTGTGTAATATATACAGGGTTAAACTCTCCGACACACACACTGTGTAATATATACAGGGTTAAACTCTCCGACACACACACTGTGTAATATATACAGGGTTAAACTCTCCTACACACACTGTGTAATATATACAGGGTTAAACTCTCCGACACACACACTGTGTAATATAAACACGGTTAAACTCTCGTACACACACATTGTGTAATATATACAGAGTTACACTCTCCGACACATACACTGTGTAATATATACAGGGTTAAACTCTCCTACACACACACTGTGTAATATATACAGGGTTAAACTCTCCGACACACACTCTGTGTAATATATACACGGTTAAACTCTCCTACACACACACTGTGTAATATATACAGGGTTAAACTCTCCGACACACACATTGTGTAATATATACAGGGTTAAACTCTCCGACACACACACTGTGTAATACGTACAGGGTTAAACTCTCCTACACACACACTGTGTAATATATACAGGGTTAAACTCTCCTACACACACACTGTGTAATATATACAGGGTTAAACTCTCCGACACACACACTGTATAATATATACAGGGTTAAACTCTCCTACACACACACTGTGTAATATATACAGGGTTAAACTCTCCTACACACACACTGTGTAATATATACAGGGTTAAACTCTCCTACACACACACTGTGTAATATATACAGGGTTACACTCTCCTACACACACACTGTGTAATATATACAGGGTTACACTCTCCTACACACACACTGTGTAATATATACAGGGTTAAACTCTCCGACACACACACTGTGTAATATATACAGGGTTAAACTCTCCGACACACACACTGTGTAATATATACAGGGTCAAACACTCCTACACACACACTCTGTAATATATACAGGGTTAAACTCTCCCACACACACTGTGTAATGTATACAGGGTTAAACTCTCCTACACACACATTGCGTAATATATACAGGTTTATACTCTCCTACACACACACTGTGTAATATATACAGGGTTAAACTCTCCTACACACACACACTGTGTAATATATACAGGGTTACACTCTCCTACACGCACACTGTGTAATATATACAGGGTTAAACTCTCCTACACACACACACTATGTAATATATACAGGGTTACACTCTCCTACACACACACTGTGTAATATATACAGGGTTAAACTCTCCTACACACACACTGTGTCATATATACAGGGTTAAACTCTCCTACACACACACACTGTGTAATATATACAGGGTTAAACTCTCCGACACACACACTGTGTAATATATACAGGGTTAAACTCTCCTACACACACACACTGTGTAATATATACAGGGTTAAACTCTCCTACACACACACTGTGTAATATATACAGGGTTAAACTCTCCTACACACACACACTGTGTAATATATACAGGGTTAAACTCTCCGACACACTCACTGTGTAATATATACAGGGTTAAACTCTCCTACACACACACTGTGTAATATATACAGGGTTAAACTCTCCTACACACACACTGTGTAATATATACACGGTTAAACTCTCCTACACACACACTGTGTAATATATACAGGGTTAAACTCTCCTACACACACACTGTGTAATATATACAGGGTTAAACTCTCCGACACACACACTGTGTAATATATACAGGGTTAAAATCTCCTACACACACACACTGTGTAATATGTACAGGGTTAAACTCTCCGACACACACACTGTGTAATATATACAGGGTTAAACTCTCCTACACACCCTGTGTAATATATACAGGGTTAAACTCTCCGACACACACACTGTGTAATATATACACGGTTAAACTCTCGTACACACACATTGTGTAATATATACAGAGTTACACTCTCCGACACACACGCTGTGTAATATATACAGGGTTAAACTCTCCTACACACACACTGTGTAATATATACAGGGTTAAACTCTCCGACACACACTCTGTGTTATATATACACGGTTAAACTCTCCTACACACACACTGTGTAATATATACAGGGTTACACTCTCCTACACACACACTGTGTAATATATACAGGGTTAAACTCTCCGACACACACAATGTGTAATATATACAGGGTTAAACTCTCCGACACACACACTGTGTAATATATACAGGGTCAAACACTCCTACACACACACTGTGTAATATATACAGGGTTAAACTCTCCTACACACACACTGTGTAATGTATACAGGGTTAAACTCTCCTACACACACACTGCGTAATATATACAGGGTTATACTCTCCTACACACACACTGTGTAATATATACAGGGTTAAACTCTCCTACACACACACTGTGTAATATATACAGGGTTAAACTCTCCTACACACACACACTGTGTAATATATACAGGGTTAAACTCTCCGACACACACTGTGTAATATATACAGGGTTAAACTCTCCTACACACACACTGTGTAATATATACAGGGTTAAACTCTCCTACACACAGACTGTGTAATTTATACAGGGTTAAACTCTCCTACACACACACTGTGTAATATATACAGGGTTAAACTCTCCGACACACACACTGTGTAATATATACAGGGTTAAACTCTCCTACACACACACTGTGTAATATATACAGGGTTACACTCTCCGACACACACACTGTGTAATATATACAGGGTCAAACACTCCTACACACACACTGTGTAATATATACAGGGTTAAACCCTCCTACACACACACTGTGTAATGTATACAGGGTTAAACTCTCCTACACACACACTGCGTAATATATACAGGGTTATACTCTCCTACACACACACTGTGTAATATATACAGGGTTAAACTCTCCTACACACTCACTGTGTAATATATACAGGGTTAAACTCTCCTACACACACACACTGTGTAATATATACAGGGTTAAACTCTCCGACACACACTGTGTAATATATACAGGGTTAAACTCTCCTACACACACACTGTGTAATATATACAGGGTTAAACTCTCCTACACACACACTGTGTAATATATACAGGGTTACACTCCCCGACACACACACTGTGTAATATATACAGGGTTAAACTCTCCTACACACACACTGTGTAATATATACAGGGTTAAACTCTCCTACACACACACTGTCTAATATATACAGGGTTACACTCCCCGACACACACACTGTGTAATATATACAGGGTTAAACTCTACTCCCTCTGTCCCCTTTCATTAACCAAACTGTTCTTCCTACATAGATTCAACTGGAATATTCCACGGGGAGCCCTTTATCTAACGCCACCATTTACCTGTTTAACACTCTGAGCCCCGGAGCTACGAAAGTGATCACAGACGATCTTGGGATCGCGAGATTCTCCCTGAACACATCGTCCTGGGGATCCACACCCATCTCCTTCACGGTGAGTGTCTGGGCTGGAACAAGGGGACATTGCTGGTTAGGCTAGTACTGAGGGAGGGGGCGAAGGAGAGGCCGGGGTTAGAGAGGGTGGTAGGTTGTGAGTGGGGATTGAGAGGGTGTTTATAGAGGGTATTAGGGAGTGAGTGGGGATTGAAAGGGGGTTTATAGAGGGTATTAGGGAGTGAGTGGGGATTGAAAGGGGGTTTATAGAGGGTATTAGGGAGTGAGTGGGGATTGAGAGGGGGATTTATAGAGGGTATTAGGGAGTGAGTGGGGATTGAGAGGGGGTTTATAGAGGGTATTAGGGAGTGAGTGGGGATTGAAAGGGGGTTTATAGAGGGTATTAGGGAGTGAGTGGGGATTGAGAGGGGGTTTATAGAGGGTATTAGGGAGTGAGTGGGGGTTGAGAGGGGGTTTATAGAGGGTATTAGGGACAGAGTGGGGATTGAGAGGGGGATTTATAGAGGGTATTAGGGAGTGAGTGGGGATTGAGAGGGGGTTTATAGAGGGTATTAGGGACTGAGTGGGGATTGAGAGGGGGGTTTATAGAGGGTATTAGGGAGTGAGTGGGGATTGAGAGGGGGTTTATAGAGGGTATTAGGGACTGAGTGGGGATTGAGTAGGGGTTTATAGAGGGTATTAGGGAGTGAGTGGGGATTGAGAGGGGGTTTATAGAGGGTATTAGGGAGTGAGTGGGGATTGAGAGGGGGTTTATAGAGGGTATTAGGGAGTGAGTGGGGATTGAGAGGTGGTTTATAGAGGGTATTAGGGAGTGAGTGGGGATTGAAAGGGGGTTTATAGAGGGTATTAGGGAGTGAGTGGGGATTGAGAGGGGGTTTATAGAGGGTATTAGGGACAGAGTGGGGATTGAGAGGGGTTTTATAGAGGGTATTAGGGACAGAGTGGGGATTGAGAGGGGGATTTATAGAGGGTATTAGGGAGTGAGTGGGGATTCAGAGGGGGTTTATAGAGGGTATTAGGGAGTGAGTGGGGGTTGAGAGGAGGTTTATAGAGGGTATTAGGGAGTGAGTGGGGATTGAGAGGGGGTTTATAGAGGGTATTAGGGAGTGAGTGGGGATTGAGAGGGGGTTTATCGAGGGTATTAGGGACTGAGTGGGGATTGAGTGGGGGTTTATAGAGGGTATTAGGGAGTGAGTGGGGATTGAGAGGGGAGTTTATAGAGGGTATTAGGGAGTGAGTGGGGATTAAGAGGGGGTTTATAGATGGTATTAGGGAGTGAGTGGGAATTGAGAGGAGGTTTATAGAGGGTATTAGGGAGTGAGTGGGGGTTGAGAGGGGGGTTTATAGAGGGTATTAGGGACTGAGTGGGGATTGAGAGGGGGATTTATAGATGGTATTAGGGAGTGAGTGGGGATTGAGAGGAGGTTTATAGAGGGTATTAGGGAGTGAGTGGGGATTGAGAGGGGTTTTATAGAGGGTATTAGGGAGTGAGTGGGGATTGAGAGGGGGTTTATAGAGGGTATTAGGGAGTGAGTGGGGATTGAGAGGGGGTTTATAGAGGGTATTAGGGAGTGAGTGGGGATTGAGAGGGGGTTTATCGAGGGTATTAGGGAGTGAGTGGGGATTGAGAGGGGGTTTATAGAGGGTATTAGGGAGTGAGTGGGGATTGAGAGGGGCTTTATAGAGGGTATTAGGGAGTGAGTGGGGATTGAGTGGGGGTTTATAGAGGGTATTAGGGAGTGAGTGGGGATTGAGAGGGGCTTTATAGAGGGTATTAGGGACAGAGTGGGGATTGAGAGGGGGTTTATAGAGGGTATTAGGGAGTGAGTGGGGATTGAGAGGGGGTTTATAGAGGGTATTAGGGAGTGAGTGGGGATTGAGAGGGGGTTTATAGAGGGTATTAGGGAGTGAGTGGGGATTGAGAGGGGGTTTATAGAGGGTATTAGGGAGTGAGTGGGGATTGAGAGGGGGTTTATAGAGGGTATTAGGGACTGAGTGGGGATTGAGAGGGGGTTTATAGAGGGTATTAGGGAGTGAGGGTGGATTGAGGGGGGGGTTTATAGAGGGGATTGTGTCAGCTGTTTGCGGAGTGAGTCTGGACCTTGCTGACCTCTCTCTCTCTCTCTCTCTCTCTCCCTCTCTCTCTCCGCCAGGCCATCTACCAGGCGTCTCACCAGGACTACCGGTACCGGAGTTCCCTACCCCACCACGAGGCAGCTCAGCTCCTGGCTCTGCCTTTCTACTCCAGATCCAGGAGCTACCTGTCCATCAGGAAGGATACCCAGGCGCTGCCCTGCTACTCCCAGCTGGAGGTGTCCGTCTACTACATCATCCAGGCCCAGCTCCCCCCGGGAACGCAGACCCTGGACATCTTCTACCTGGTGAGGACCCGCGTGGCTGATCCGGGAGCGACCGCTCCGGCCCCTTGACCGCTTGACCGCCCCTGACCCTGCCCTCTGACCTGTGACCCTCTCCCCCGCTCTGAATGACCACTCTCTCTCTCTCTCTCTCTCTCTCTCTCTGTCCCTCCCAGGTCA
>NW_027599435.1:0-26450 GCF_964194155.1 Cetorhinus maximus
TGCGCTTTCTCTTCCCCCCTGTACATGTGGTTTCTCTTCCCCCTGTATTTGTTATTTCTCATCCCCCCTGTACATGCGGTTTCTCTTCCCCCCTGTACATGCGGTTTCTCTTCCCCCCTGTACATGCAGTTTCTCTTCCCCCCTGTACATGCGGTTTCTGTTCCCCTTTGTACATGCGGTTTCTCTTCCCCCCTGTACATGCGCTTTCTCTTCCCCCCTGTACATGTGGTTTCTCTTCCCCCTTGTACATGTGGTTTCTCTTCCCCCTTGTACATGTGGTTTCTCTTCCCCCTTGTACATGTGGTTTCTCTTCCCCCCTCTACATGTGGTTTCTCTTCCCCCTTGTACATGTGGTTTCTCTTCCCCCCCTGTACATGTGGTTTCTCTTCCCCCTTGTACATGTGGTTTCTCTTCCCCACTGTACATGTGGTTTCTCTTCCCCCTTGTACATGTGGTTTCTCTTCCCCCCTTGACATGTGGTTTCTCTTCCCCCTTGTACACGTGGTTTCTCTTCCCCCCTGTACATGCGGTTTCTCTTCACCTCTGTACATGCGGTTTCTCTTCCCCCTGTACATGCAGTTTCTCTTCCCCCCTGTACATGCGGTTTCTCTTCCCCCCTGTACATGCGGTTTCTCTTCACTTCTGTACATGCAGTTTCTCTTCCCCCCTGTACATGCAGTTTCTCTTTCCCCCTGTATATGCGGTTTCTCTTCCCCCCTGTATATGAGTTTTCTCTTCCCCCCTGTACATGCGGTTTCTCTTCACCCCTGTACATGGGGTTTCTCTTCCACCCTGTACATTCGGTTTCTCTTCCCCCCTCTATATGCGGTTTCTCTTCCCCCTTGTACATGTGGTTTCTCTTCCTCCCTGTACATGTGGTTTCTCTTCCCCCCTGTACATTCGGTTTCTCTTCCCCCCTGTATATGCGGTTTCTCTTTCCCCCTGTACATGCGGTTTCTCTTCCCACCCTGTACATGCGGTTTCTCTTCCCCCCTGTACAGGCGGTTTCTCTTCCCCCTCCCACGTACATGCACTTTCTCTTCCCCCCTGTACATGTGGTTTCTCTTCCCCCCGCCCTGTACATGTGGTTTCTCTTCCCCCCTGTACATGCGGTTTCTCTTCCCGCCTGTACATGCGGTTTCTCTCCCCCCCTGTTCATGCGGTTTCTCTTCCCCCTTGTACATGCAGTTTCTCTTCCCCCCTGTACATGTGGTTTCTCTTCCCCCCTGTACATGCGGTTTCTCTTCCCCCCCTGTTCATGCGCTTTCTCTGCCCCCCTCTTCATGCGGTTTCTCTTCCCCCTTGTGCATGCGGTTTCTTTTCCCCCCAGTACGTGCGCTTTCTCTTCCGCTCTCTTCCTCCCTGTACATGTGGTTTCTCTTCCCTGCCCCCCCCCCCCCCCCGTACATGCGGTTTCTCTTCCCCCCTGTACATGCGGTTTCTCTTCCCCCCTGTACATGCGGTTTCTCTTCCCCCCCCGTGCATGCGGTTTCTCTTCCCCCCTGTACATGCTGTTCCTCTTCCTCCCTGTACATGCGGTTTCTCTTTCCCCCTGTACATGTGGTTTCTCTTCCCCCCTGTACATGCAGTTTCTCTTTCTACCTGTACATGCGGTTTCTCTTCCCCCCTGTACATGCAGATTCTCTTCCCCCCTGTACATGCGGTTTCTCTTCCCCTTTGTACATGCGGTTTCTCTTCCCCACTGTACATGCGCTTTCTCTTCCCCCCTGTACATGTGGTTTCTCTTCCCCCTTGTACATGTGGTTTCTCTTCCCAGCTGTACATGCGTTTTCTCTTCGCCCCTGTACATGCGGGTTCTCTTCCCCCCTGTACAAGCGGTTTCTCTTCCCCCCTGTATATGCAGTTTCTCTTCGCCCCTGTAAATGTGGTTTCTCTTCCCCCCTGTACATGCGGTTTCTCTTCCCCCCTGTACATGCGGTTTCTCTTCACCTCTGTACATGCAGTTTCTCTTCCCCCCTGTACATACGGTTTCTCTTCCCCCCTGTATATGCAGTTTCTCTTCCCCCCTGTAAATGTGGTTTCTCTTCCCCCCTGTACATGCGGTTTCTCTTCACCTCTGTACATGCAGTTTCTCTTCCCCGCTGTACATGCGGTTTCTCTTCCCCCCTGTACATGCGGTTTCTCTTCCCCCCTGTACAAGCGGTTTCTCTTCCCCCCTGTATATGCAGTTTCTCTTCGCCCCTGTAAATGTGGTTTCTCTTCCCCCTTGTACACGTGGTTTCTCTTCCCCCCTGTACATGCGGTTTCTCTTCACCTCTGTACATGCGGTTTCTCTTCCCCCCTGTACATGCGGTTTGTCTTCCCCCCTTTACATGTGGTTTCTCTTCCCCCCTGTACATGTGGTTTCTCTTCCCCCCTGTACATGCGGTTTCTCTTTCCCCCTGTACATGTGGTCTCTCTTCCCCCCGTACATGTGGTTTCTCTTCCCCCCCCCCCCACCCGTACATGTGGTTTCTCTTCCCTCCTGTACATGCGGTTTCTCTACTCCCCTGTACATGTGGTTTCTCTTCCCCCTCCCCCGTACATGCAGTTTCTCTTCCCCCCTGTACATGTGGTTTCTCTTCCCCCCCCCCCCCTGTACATGTGGTTTCTCTTCCCTCCTGTACATGCGGTTTCTCTTCCCCCCTGTACATGCGTTTTCTCTTCACCCCTGTACTTGCGGTTTCTCTTCCCACCCTGTACATGCGGTTTCTCTTCCCCCCTGTACAGGCGGTTTCTCTTCCCCCTCCCACGTACATGCACTTTCTCTTCCCCCCTGTACATGTGGTTTCTCTTCCCCCCGCCCTGTACATGTGGTTTCTCTTCCCCCCTGTACATGCGGTTTCTCTTCCCGCCTGTACATGCGGTTTCTCTCCCCCCCTGTTCATGCGGTTTCTCTTCCCCCTTGTACATGCAGTTTCTCTTCCCCCCTGTACATGTGGTTTCTCTTCCCCCCCTGTACATGCGGTTTCTCTTCCCCCCCTGTTCATGCGGTTTCTTTCCCCCCCTGTTCATGCGGTTTCTCTTCCCCCTTGTGCATGCGGTTTCTCTTCCCCCCAGTACGTGCGCTTTCTCTTCCGCTCTCTTCCTCCCTGTACATGTGGTTTCTCTTCCCCGCCCCCCCCCCCCCCCGTACATGCGGTTTCTCTTCCCCCCTGTACATGCGGTTTCTCTTCCCCCCTGTACATGCGGTTTCTCTTCCCCCCCCGTGCATGCGGTTTCTCTTCCCCCCTGTACATGCTGTTTCTCTTCCTCCCTGTACATGCGGTTTCTCTTTCCCCCTGTACATGTGGTTTCTCTTCCCCCCTGTACATGCAGTTTCTCTTTCTCCCTGTACATGCGGTTTCTCTTCCCCCCTGTACATGCAGTTTCTCTTCCCCCCTGTACATGCGGTTTCTCTTCCCCTTTGTACATGCGGTTTCTCTTCCCCACTGTACATGCGCTTTCTCTTCCCCCCTGTACATGTGGTTTCTCTTCCCCCTTGTACATGCGGTTTCTCTTCCCCCTTGTACATGCGATTTCTCTTCCCACCTGTACATGCGGTTTCTCTTCCCCTCTCTTCCCCCCTCTACTTGCGGTCTCTCTTCCCCCCGCCCCTGTACATGCGGTTTCTCTTTATCCCTGTAAATGCGGTTTCACTTCCCCCCTGTACATGTGGTTTCTCTTCCCCCCTGTACATGCGGTTTCTCTTCCCCCCTGTACATGCAGTTTCTCTTCCCCCCTGTACATGCAGTTTCTCTTCCCACACCTGTACATGTTGCTTCCAAATGTATATTGATTGATTGAGATCACCCAGCTCTATTCTTCTCTACCAAATCTCACTACACCTCCACCTCCTCTGTATTGCCAGTCTCCTCATCTGAGATCCAGTCTTAAATGAGCTGTAATATGTTTTGAGGTATCTTTAAACAGCAGCATTCCACCTCGCTCCCTATTGGGAAGGGGGAGAATGCCTGTGAGCAGACCCTCGATACATGATGGAGCCAGTACTGAAATGCCAAGAGACTGGACAGACACACACACACACAACAAATATAGTCACACCACGCCAGACACATAAACAGAGATAAACAGCACACAGACACACACACACACACACACATACACACAGAGATAGACACACATACCCAGATCGACAATTAGACACACAATTGTACAGGATTGACACACAGCATACAGACACACAAATAAACAAAGAAACAGCACACAGACACATACACACACACATAGACACACACATAGACACACACATGCACACACATGTGCACACATACGCACACGTGCACACACAGATAGACACAGCACACACACATAAACAGAGATAGACACACACATGTAAACACAGATACACAATTAATAGAAAGGGAGGAACGACAAGAGGACAGCACCCAAAAAAGCCAGCCTACGGCCAGTGGATGATCGGGCAATTAAGACACAATCTGGGCCAGATCCAAAGGGGGGAGGTACCGGGCTGGGTCAACAGTGCCCGGCAGTGGGGGATGGCCAAGAACCCAGGCGTCATCGATGCCTATACATTGAAAGGAATGACCAGGGTGTATCCGGTGATTCAGAAGTGCACCACAAACCAAATGAACATGATAGACATGGTATTGGCAATCCCCTCAGACACAGCAGACATGGGCCCGTGTCCTCAGTACCAACATTGGGTTAATCAGAGACAATGAGTCCCTCCGGTACTACCCCATAGACATGCATGTCATACACTAGAATGAGGGCATACACGGGGTATCACTGAGCGGGTGCAGGAAGGAAGGTAGCCTCACAATTTGCCCCCAGCCAGTCAGAACGGGGGCGTGCTGGACGAATGTGGGTACAACTGAACGGAGAGTTGTATGTTAGAAATTACCCACAGAGAAAACCATCACACCCCCTGAGGATACAAGGGAAAGGGGAAATTCTGTGTGACAACTACTGAGCAGTCAAACACGTACGGGAGCCTACATTGCAACATCACCACCCCCAACTTCTGCTTTAAATCCCAGCTCCCAGTTACTATTGGACACGCACGAATGGTGTACACCCAACAAAGGGGTCAGGTCTCAGTCAACGCCTCCGACACACTCCACGATACCCTGGAACAGTATGAGGAACCTAAGCAGGCCCCAATTCCCCACCTTCCCGAAAGTCTGACAAAGTTTAAAGGTGACTTACGAAAGGTGATGAATCAGCATTACGTGTTACAGGCGGTGTTTAAAAGGCTAATCAATGATACGGAAGAGCACTTGAGAGATCCGACATGGTAGGTGCAAGTGTGGGACTGGGGGCTGAATGAGGATATACACCCCTGGATAAGAATAATCTCTCATATACTCGTCACAGTGCAGTTAGTGTTAGCATTGTTTAACTCTAATTCTTTCAATGTCTTCTTCAGACAATCCAGAAAGTACCAGGAGGCCATGAGTTGCTTTAGAAAGGGGGCAGTGGTGTGCTGAGAGGCTGCAAGGAGACATTTGCGTTACATTATGGGACCAGCAACACTCACACACACACACACACTCAGACACACACTCACACACACACTCACACACACAAACACACACACACAGATTATACAATCCACACTGACATCACTAAAAATCACAGATGGAATCTCAGTAACAATCCACATGCTTTGCACTGTCCTGTGTTGGGGGTTTAGTGTTTGATATTTCGAACTGCAGTGACATTCGAGACAAGATGAATTAAAGGTTTAACATTAGCCAGAAAATGGCTGAAACATTGTTGTCCTGGGATGAACACATCAAAGGACAGGAAGAATCAGAAGGGTGTCCTGTCCTGGGATTAACACATCAGAGGACAGGCCTCCTGGGGAGCAGATTGAGAGACATCCCAACATGTCAGGGGTGGAGTCTGCAAACTGCTCATTCAGGATATACCTGGCTAGGATCCCAATCCTAAAACCGCCCCCAGAGAGTGGAGCTAGTCCCCACTCGGGTTCAGTGTGTGTGTAACAAAAACAAAAACAGCTGAAAAACTCAGCAGGTCTGACAGCATCTGCAGAGAGGAACACAGTTGACGTTTCGAGTCCGTATGACTCTCAATGTGTGTGTTCCCTCTGTCTCAATCTGCTTTATAACTCTGAAACAAAAACAGAATTACCTGGAAAAACTCAGCAGGTCTGGCAGCATCGGCGGAGAAGAAAAGAGTTGACGTTTCGAGTCCTCACGACCCTTCAACAGAACTGAGTAATATTAGGAGAGGGGTGAAATATAAGCTGGTTTAAGGTGGGGGGTGGGGTGGAGAGAAGTTGGGGGGTGGGGGGTGGTTGTAGGGACAAGCAAGCAATGAGAGGAACAGATATTCAAAAGATGTCACAGACAAAAGGATCAAAGAGGTGTTGAAGGTGGTGATATTATCTAAACAAATGAGCTCATTAAGAATGGATGGCAGGACACTCAAGGTACAGCTCTAGTGGGGTTGGGGTGGAAAGACTAACAGGGCATTACAGGTATAGATTTAAAAATAATGGAAATAGGTGGGAAAAGAAAAATCTATATAAATTATTGGAAAAAACAAAAGGGAGGGGGAAGAAACAGAAAGGGGGTGGGGATGGAGGAGGGAGTTCAAGATCTAAAGTTGTTGAATTCAATATTCAGTCCGGAAGGCTGTAAAGTGCCTAGTCGGAAGATGAGGTGCTGTTCCTCCAGTTTGCGTTGGGCTTCACTGGAACAATGCAGCAAGCCAAGGACAGACATGTGGGCAAGAGAGCAGGGTGGAGTGTTAAAATGGCAAGCGACAGGGAGGTTTGGGTCTTTCTTGCGGACAGACCGCAGGTGTTCTGCAAAACGGTCGCCCAGTTTGCGTTTGGTCTCTCCAATGTAGAGGAGACCGCATTGGGAGCAACGAATGCAGTAGACTAAGTTAGGGGAAATGCAAGTGAAATGCTGCTTCACTTGAAAGGAGTGATTGGGCCCTTGGACAGTGAGGAGAGAGGAAGTGAAGGGGCAGGTGTTGCATCTTCTGCGTGGGCATGGGGAGGTGCCATAGGTGGGGGTTGAAGAGTAGGGGGTGATGGAGGAGTGGACCAGGGTGTCCCGGAGGGAACGATCCCTACGGAATGCCGCCGGGGGGGGTGAAGGGAAGATGTGTTTGGTGGTGGCATCATGCTGGAGTTGGCGGAAATGGCGGAGGATGATCCTTTGAATGCGGAGTCTGGTGGGGTGATAAGTGAGGACAAGGGGGACCCTATCATGTTTCTGGGAGGGAGGAGAAGGCATGAAGGTGGATGCGCGGGAGATGGGCCGGACACGGTTGAGGGCCCTGTCAACGACTGTGGGTGGAAAACCTCGGTTAAGGAAGAAGGAGGACATGTCAGAGGAACTGTTTTTAAAGGTAGCATCATCAGAACAGAATGCGACGGAGGCGAAGGAACTGAGAGAATGGGATGGAGTCCTTACAGGAAGCGGGGTGTGAGGAGCTGTAATTGAGGTAGCTGTGGGAGTCGGTAGGCTTGTAATGGATATTGGTGGACAGTCTATCACCAGAAATTGAGACAGAGTGGTCAAGGAAGGGAAGGGAAGTGTCAGAGATGGATCATGTGAAAATGATGGAGGGGTGGAGATTGGAAGCAAAATTAATAAATTTTTCCAGGTCCCGATGAGAGCATGAAGCAGCACCGAAGTAATCATCGATGTACCGGAGAAAGAGTTGTGGGAGGGGGCCAGAGTAGGACTGGAACAAGGAATGTTCCACATACCCCATAAAGAGACAGGCATAGCTGGGGCCCATGCGGGTACCCATAGCCACACCTTTTATTTGGAGGAAGTGAGAGGAGTTAAAGAAGAAATTGTTCAGTGTGAGAACAAGTTCAGCCAGACGGAGGAGAGTAGTGGTGGATGGGGATTGTTCGGGCCTCTGTTCACGGAAGAAGCTCAAGGCCCTCAGACCATCCTGGTGGGGGATGGAGGTGTAGAGGGATTGGACATCCATGGTGAAGAGGAAGCGGTTGGGGCCAGGGAACTGGAAATTGTTGATGTGACGTAAGGTGTCAGAGGAATCACGGATGTAGGTGGGAAGGGACTGGACAAGGGGAGAGAGAAGGGAGTCAAGATAACGAGAAATGAGTTCCGTGGGGCAGGAACAGGCTGACACGATCGGTCTGCCGGGACAGTTCTGTTTGTGGATTTTGGGTAGGAGGTAGAAGCGGGCCGTCCGAGGTTGGGCGACTATCAAGTTGGAAGCTGTGGGAGGAAGATCTCCAGAGGAGATGAGGTCAGTGACAGTCCTGGAAACAATGGCTTGATGTTCTGTGGTGGGGTCATGGTCCAGGGAGAGGTAGGAGGAAACGTCTGCGAGTTGACGCTCAGCCTCCGCGAGGTAGAGGTCAATGCGCCAGACAACAACAGTACCACCCTTGTCAGCGGGTTTGATGACAATGTTGGGGTTGGACCTGAGAGAACGGAGTGCAGTGAGTTCAGAGAGAGACAGATTAGAGTGGGTGAGAGGAGCAGAGAAATTGAGACGGCTAATGTCACGCCGACAGTTCTCAATGAAAAGATCAAGAGAAGGTAAGAATCCAGAGGGAGGGGTCCAAGTGGAGGGAGAATATTGGAGGTGGGTAAAAGGATCCGTTGAACGGGGAGAGGACTCCTGCCCAAAGAAGTGAGCACGGAGACGAAGACGGCGGAAGAAGAGTTCAGCATCGTGCCGAGCCCGAAATTCATTGAGATGAGGGCGTAAGGGTATGAAACTAAGTCCTTTGCTGAGCACTGAACGTTCAGCATCGAAGATGGGATGGTCAGGGGGTATACTGAATACACGGCTGGGGCTGGGATTGGAAGATGGGATGGGGACAGAGGGACAGGCAGGGGTGGAGGGTCCCAGATGGGTGTTGGTGTCGATGAGTTGCTGGAGCTTGCGTTCCTTAGCACTTGAGAGAAAGAGAAAAAGTTTCTTGTTGAGGCGTCGGATGAGACAAAGAATAAAATGAAACTGGGGGCACGCGCAGCTTTGAAAAAGGGTGCGGTGGTGCTGCTGGAGGGAGAGGTCGAGTGTGTTCATATGACGGCGCATGGCACTGAGTGTGGATCTCAAAATGCGACGGGAACAGCAGTCCGAGGAGCGTTGTATGTCCTGGAAATACCTGTAATCCTGGGTGAGTTCGAAACAAGAGAGATAGAACTCTGATTTGTTTGTATTTGGATGTTGCTGAGTTGTAACTGAGAGTGAATCATTGGCTCTTGTGCTATTTTGTTTGAAAATGTTTTTGCTTTCTGTTTTAATGCAATTAATTTTCTTCCCCACCCCACGAGGAATTTTTATTTTGAAACCTGCAATGTGAAGATCCAGACAGGAAAAAGGATTCTTCCTCTTCAGGAGCTTCCTCCAGAGGGGACGGACTGAGACCTTCTCCAAGGCCCACGTGAGTTTGTGTCTGTTTCTTACCCCGAGATTTCATTGCCTGTCCGGGACCCTGGTTTTCGGTGGCTCCGGTTAACCAGTTCCTGTTGGGCTGCGGTCCTGGAGTTTCAAAAAGATAATCCTGGGGTTAAAGTAGCCCGGCCTTGCAATCTAAAACATACATGTTAGCCTCCGGTGGTGAGGAACGGGAGCCCCACAAGAGAAAGTGAGAAGTCCTAATGTGAAGCTGCCTAAAATCTTGTTATAATTCAGGGATAATGTGTGTATTATGGGCTTGTGCAATCATTCTGACGGTTAAACGGGATTCCCGTTGGTCATTTTACTGAGGGTTTAGATCTATCTGCCTTTCTCCAGTTTTCTTTCTGTTTATTTCTTCGCTTTGCGCTATTTAAGTCTTCAAGGAATAATCACAGGTGAATTGATGGACCCACAGCAGGAGAAGTGAGCTGCAGAAGGGGCAGGGAAAGACTTTACACATGGGGAGGGGGTGGGTGGGGTGGGGTAGGAGTCACAGAGGGAGCTGTTGAAGGGGGAGATTATACAGAGGGGGTGGGAGGCTGCAGTTCGTTTCGGAGAGGGGTAATTGGAATGAACATGGGGACAGGGTGCTTGTACATGTTTGAAATAGTGAGGGGTCGCTGCTACATGTTTTAAATGGTGAATGCATATGAGTTAATAGCTGACTGATATGAGTTTGTATTTATACAGAAGTCCAGAGAGATAGGGGGTGGGGCAGTGGGGTGGTGCTGGGAGACCGGGGACTATTGTGATGGTGGGTTGGGTGTTACATGGGGGTTTGAGAGATTTTTGAGTGGGCAAATGCGGGGTTAAAAATGGCGCGAGTAATTTGGCGGCGACAAAACAAATGGTCGGGCGAAAATGATGCGGAGATGGAATAATTGCTGGCTGATAATGACAGGGGGCAAAATAATGGGGGTTGGATAATATTTGTGAGGAGGAAAGAAAATAAATAACCAGTCCAGTATAGATTCTGAAGAGCACACATTGGGAGTTATATATCTCTTTCTAAATAAAAGGTTGCCGAAAAGAAGTAGAAAACAAAATGAAGGAGTTAAAGTCTATTTTTGAATTGTAAAATCAGGGGAGAGCGCGAACGCAGTCCCCCACTACCACAAATTTTGCAGTCGAGTATCCCGCATTTGGGGACATCGCAGGCGTCAGCACACCCGAAGTGCAATGGGTTAGCCTCGTCCTGGGAGAACCTCCTTCATGATCAAGGTTTCTCCCCTGCCAGGTAAGTATGCCTGTACACTCTCACACGCTGCCAGCCGACATCAAGCACTACCCCTCATAGTCACATGCACTAATTTTTAAAAATTTTAACGTCACTTTGTTCACATTTTTCCGCAAAACAGCTCAGTTTTTCTCATGTATTGTAGAACATGCTTAACTATCCCTCTAGATGGAGAAAAGGCAGCTGAAATGCTGTCCTCCATTTATATTTGCATATTGCCTTAATAGGAGACAAACCGCCTTCCTGGGCCACTCGCTGCAATATGGGTATTCTCCAATTAGCGGCGCTGTTCCCTCAATATAAGACACTCGTTCAGCCTCAGCTGGAATATTGTGTACCGTCTGGGCTCCGCATTATAGGAAGGATGTGATCGTATTGGAGAAAGTGCAGAGGAGGTTTACAAGAATGGTTCCAGGGATGAGACACTTGAGTTATGAAGATAGTTTGGATAGGTTGGGACTGTTCTTCTGGAGAGGAGAAGGTGAAGAGGAGATTTGATTGAGGTTTTCAAAATCATGAGGGGGCTCGATAGAGTAAATAGGGAGAAACTCATCGAAGGAACGAGAGGGCGCAGATTTAAAGTGATTTGCAAAAGAAGTCAATGTGATGTGAGAAAAAACTTTTCCACACAGTGACTGGTTCGAGTCGGGAATACACTGCCTGGAAGTGTGGTGGAGGCGGGTTCAACTGAGGCATTCAAGAGGGCAATAGATGATTATTTATATAGAAACAATGTAAGGGTTACGGGGAAAAGGCAGGAGAGTGGCACCAAGTTACAATGCTCAGAGAGCCGGTGCAGACACGATGGGCCAAATGGCCTCCTTCTGCACCGTAACAATTCTGTGATTCTGTGGGTGGCTTGGAGGGTAACTTGTAGGTGGTGGTGTTCCCATGTATCTGCTGTCCTTGTCCTACTAGATGGTAGTGGGGCACAGAGGAACAGCAAGGGTAATAGAGGGAGCTTTACTCTGTATCTAACCCCGTGCTGTACCTGCCCTGGGAGTGTTTGATGGGGACAGTGTAGAGGGAGCTTTACTCTGTATCTAACCCCGTGCTGTCCCTGTCCTGGGAGTGTTTGATGGAACAGTAGAGGGAGTTTTACCCTCTATCTAAACAGTACTCTGCCTGCCCTGAGAATGTTTTATACAAACATACGTACGAGCATATGAAATAGGAGCAGAAGTAGGCCATTCAGCCCCTAGAACCTGCTCTGCCATTCAATAAGATCATGGCTGATCTGTTTGAGTTTCGAATTTCATCTACCCCCCGATAACATTTGATTCCCTTGCCTAACAAGAATCTACCTACCTCCATCTTAAAAATATTCAGTGACCTCAACTCCACTGCCTTCAGTGGCAGAGAGTTCCAAGAGAAAAAAACTCTCCTCATCTCTGTCCTAAAAGGGCGATCCCTAATTTTAAAACAGTACCTAGTTCTGGACTCACTCACAAGAGGAAACATCCTTTCCATGTCCACCCATTTACAAAAACCAGAATGTCACTCTATTTACAACAGAGATAAAAGCAAAGAACTGCGGATGCTGGAAATCCAAAACAAAAACAGAAACAGAAACACCTGGAAAAACTCAGCAGGTCTGGCAGCATCGGCAGAGAAGAGCACAGTTGACCTTGTCTTACTGTAACAGCTGAATTCATCATTTTTATTTCATTTTACCCACACAGGAAATGCCGCACTGATACTAGATACACCATTCCTATTTGCATATGCCCCTTAAAAGGAAACAAACCATCTGCTGCTTTTCTTCAAGCTACAGGCTGTTTTCCGCAAAGAATTGTCCCGAGGCGTGTGCACTCTGCACGGGAAGTGAAGTTTTATCTAATCTCTGTTTGAAATAGCCTTGAGAATTTCATCTCTTTGAAAAAAACACTTTGTAATTTTTATACATGAAGACTGGCCTCATTCTCTTTGTTTGAAATATTTTCACCAATTTCGCTACAGAATAAATGAAACTTCCTTTCTTTAACTGTGACTTTGCAATCTGTCACACTCTTTGCAGTAAGTTCATTGTCCACATTAATAATATAAGTAGGAGCCCCCCACAATGACACCGATGGGAGATGAATATTTCTCAATATCTTCTGATGAGACATTAAACTGAAGCCCCCACTCCACTTTGCCCTCTCGGTTGAACGCAAGAGACCCCGGGGCATTTGAAGAAGAGCAGTGGGAGCATCCGCTGTCAATGTGTATCCCTCAACCAACATCACATAAACAAGCAATCCACCCAGTCATCTGGCTGATTATGGGAGCTTCCTGTGCACAATTTGGCTACTGTGTTTCCAACCTTACAAAGGTGACTACGCTTTTAAAGTATTTTGGATGTATTGAGGATGTCCTGTGGTCCTGTGAAAGTCCTTTAGAGAAATGCTAATCATTCTTTTCTAATGGGGTTAGGCAAACCTGGACACAGGACCAGGGGTGAAGTGAGGAAGATAATAATTATCCAGCCAAATAAGGAACTAGAAACTGGGCTCGTCAATGGACTCACTGGAAAAAGGCTAACTGAGAATAATGGAAGCAACTCTATAACGTAAAAGAAACCTGGAGAGTTTGCCTCAGATGAAGGTATTTTAGTCAACATGTCTTCCATCATGAATGATGCTTCCAATGAGGCTTTCTCGTGTTGTGTTTGAGTCACGTCTTAAATCAAAATTATGCCCCTTGTGACAGGAAAGGTCTCCTAGGAACCGTGGCATTTACCATTGTGAACAACAGCATGGTCTCCAATAAATATACAAGTAAGAGAGGAGGGGCTACTGCTCTGAACCTCAGATGCCCATGTTCACCCATCGCCCCTGCGCTCACTGACCCCCTTGGCTCCCGGCTTGGGCAGCACCGTGATTTTAACATGCCCATCCTTGTGTTCGAATTCCTCCATGGTGTCACTCCTCTCTACCTCTGTAACCACTGTCATCTCACTCCCCACCGAGGTTACAGTGATCCTGCAGTTCTGGCCTTTTGAGCATTGCTATTTAAAAAGTCTGTCTTTTATACATTATTCGAGCAGATCTAGATGGGTATCTGTATGTCCTTTCTGAAGTGTGGTGCCCGTAATTGAACATAACCCTCCAGGTGGGATCTAACCAGTGAATCTTTAGCATAATCGCCTTGCTTTTGAACTATTCCCTTATTAACAAAAAAGTCCAGCATCGCAGATGCTTTAAGTCACCCCACTTAACGTTGTTTTGTCTTAAAGTGGTTTATTCTTTAGAGGCCTGTTTCTTCAATTAACATCCAAATTTCTGTTTTTCCATTGTCACCTTGTGCACCAGCTCGTTGTTTAAAGTTGGTCTGATGTCTCATGTCGGGTCCCATGGCCCGATCGGCGACTTAGTGAAGAAAGTGAGGTGTCCATCTGCAATCGAGGGAAATTCGACTATTTAAAAAAATACTTTGATGCAATGTCCTGAAGAAAGAATATCCAAACTAAGAGGTTTCTTTATTTTTTATACAAAATGTTGAACCCTGGGCAGCTCATTCCTGTGGAAAATGGCCCATTTCTTGACTTCTGCAAGCGAACTTTAATTTTGGAGCCTCAGGATTGCCTGCTGTGGGTGAGGCACAGAAACCACCTTGAAGTCTGTTAGAGAGAGAGAGAGGGAAAGAGAGAGAGAGATGTTTGCCATTGTACACAGGCAAAATTGCTTTCCTTGTCTCAGGGCTTGTTTCGGTGAAAAATACAGGTTGCAGTACTTGCCCTTCAGGAGGCTAACTCTGCAATCGTCTGATTAATTTTGGAGCCTCCCAAGTCTGGCCCTTGTTCAAGGCTGTGAGAGGCAAGAGCCATTTTAAAATCAATGAGAGAGCCAGTTGCGACAGGCTAAGCAGGGGAGCCATTTTAAAGCCCCTTGTTTCGGGCTTGTGATTTAGTGCTGCGATGCTTCGGAATCACTCGTAAACCTGAGTCAGGAATGACCAGCAATTGGAATCTGCTGTTGCAAAGGAAGCAAGTAAAAGTATCAGCCTGGCAGTGAAATTGGATGCGCAAAGTGTCACACCTTAAAGTGCTGGCAGGGTGAGTCAGACTAGAATCAGCGTAATGGAGAACATGGAAAAGCTATTGGCAGTCTGAATCGAAGTCCAAAAGCAACCCAGGCACCTCTTAGTTTGATGGTTGTCCCAGCAATAGCCAAAAGCTTGTATGAAGATTTACAGAATGAGCAGGGTGAGAGTTCTCAGTCAGAAAGTTTCAATGCTAGTTGTGGATGGTCCAGTGTTTCATGAGGCGTTCCTATCTGCACGACATTAAAATGTCCGGCGAAACAACTAGTGATGATAGGGAAGCTTCTGATAAATAACCTTCCTGTTTGAAGGCAGACATTGAAGAAGGTCGCTACTCACCGGAAGAAGTTTTTAATGTTGATGAGACAGGGGTTTTTTGGGAAGTGTGTGCTACAGGAAATGTACATTTTCAAAGAGAAGAAGATGGCGCCAGAATTTAAAGCTGCCAAAGATCATCAGATGGTTCTGATTGGTGGAAAAGCTGCAGGAGATTTTAAATTTAATCCCTTAGTGATGTAGCAAAAATGATGCACCTCGTGATCCATGTGTATAAGTTGAATCTGATTGTACTTAATGTGATGGCGATTTTGAAATGTTTTGTAATGTTCTTCCAGATATTTTATGAATAAAGTATATATTTTTTTTAAATCCTGAACTAGCAGTTTGCAGACTCCATTCCTGGCATGTTGGGATTTCTCTGACTCTGCTCCCCAGGAGGCCTGTCCTGTGATATGTTAATCCCAGGGCAGGACACCTTTCTGATTCTTCCTGTCCTTTGATGTGTTAATCCCCGGACAACAATGTTTTGGGCCATTTTTTGGTTATTTTTAAACCTTTAACTCTAATCTTGATGGGAATGTCACTGCAGTTTGAAATATCAAACACTAAACCCCCAACACAGGACTGTGCAAAGCATGTGGGTTGATACTGAGATTCTGTCTACAGTGATGTTTAGTGTCACTGCAGTTTGAAATTTCAAAAAAAATCTAGATCCCCAACACAGGACTGGGCAGAGATGGAGATTCTGTTTGTGCATTTTCGTGATGTCCGTGTGGATTGTATAGTCTGTGCATGTGTCTGAGTGCCACTGGTCCCATAATAACGCAAATGTCTCCTCGCAGCCTCTCAGCAGCCACCCACAACTCCTAACCCACCCCCCACCAACCCCCCGCCCCCAACTCGTGCTTCCAAAGAGTCTCACAGTCTCCTGGCACTTGGAGGTAGATGGGAATGTGGAAATCGAAACACAAGATCAGCCTTGGTCTCATTGAATGGCGGAGCAGGCTCGAGGGGCCGAATGGTCTACTCCTGTTCCTATATCTAATGTTCTTATGCTCTTTCTGCATTGCCTGCAGAAGGCATTGAAAGAATTCAACACAATCTCATTTCCACCTTCATTTTAAACATAAAGCTAAAAGCTACTGCGGATGCTGGAAATCCAAAACAAAATAAAAACAGAATTACCTGGAAAAACTCAGCAAGTCTGGCAGCATCAGCGGAGAAGAAATCAGTCAACGTTTCGAGCCCTCATGGCCCTTCAGCAGAACTGAAGCATAGTTTCAACAAGGGAGAAATATAAATTGGTTTAAGGTGGGTGGGGGGGAAGAGACACATTGAGGGTGTGGTGTGAGCAGATAATCATAAGATGTCAGAGACAAAAGGGTCAAAGAGGTGTTGAAGGTGGTGGTCTTTGTCTGAGAAAAGTGCTAATTAAGAATGCAAGACAGGATATTCAAAGTACAGCTCTAGTGGGGGTGGGGTGGAAAGACTAAAGGTTTTAGTTTTAGATTTAAAAATAATGGAAATAGGTGGGGAAAGAAGAATCTATATAAATTATTGAAAAAAAAGGCGGGTGGGGGGGGGAAAAGAAACGGGGTGGGGATGGGGGGAGGGGGGTTTAAGATCTAAAGTTGTTGAATTCAATATTCAGTCCGGAAGGCTGTAAAGTGCCTAGTCGGAAGATGAGGTGCTGTTCCTCCAGTTTGCATTGGGCTTCACTGGAACAATGCAGCAAGCCAAGGACAGACATGTGAGCAAGAGAACAGGGTGGAGTGTTAAAATGGCAAGCGACAGGGAGGTTTGGGTCTTTCTTGCGGACAGACCGCAGGTGTTCCGCAAAACGGTCGCCCAGTTTGCGTTTGGTCTCTCCAATGTAGAGGAGACCGCATTGGGAGCAACGAATGCAGTAGACTAAGTTAGGGGAAATGCAAGTGAAATGCTGCTTCACTTGAAAGGAGTGTTTGGGCCCTTGGACGGTGAGGAGAGAGGAAGTGAAGGGGCAGGTGTTGCATCTTCTGCGTGGGCATGGGGAGGTGCCATAAGTGGGGGCTGAGGAGTAGGGGGTGATGGAGGAGTGGACCAGGGTGTCCCGGAGGGAACGATCCCTACGGAATGCCGTCAAGGGGGGTGAAGGGAAGATGTGTTTGGTGGTGGCATCATGCTGGAGTTGGCGGAAATGGCGGAGGATGATCCTTTGAATGCGGAGGCTGGTGGGGTGATAAGTGAGGACAAGGGGGACCCTATCATGTTTCTGGGAAGGAGGAGAAGGCGTGATGGAGGATGCGCGGGATATGGGCCGGACACGGTTGAGGGCCCTGTCAACGACCGTGGATGGAAAACCTCGGTTAAGGAAGAAGGAGGACATGTCAGAGGAGCTGTTTTTGAAGGTAGCGTCATCAGAACAGATGCGACGGAGGCGAAGGAACTGAGAGAATGGGATGGAGTCTTTACAGGAAGCGGGGTGTGAGGAGCTGTAGTCGAGGTAGCTGTGGGAGTCGGTAGGCTTGTAATGGATATTGGTGGACAGTCTATCATCAGAAATTGAGACAGAGAGGTCAAGGAAGGGAAGAGAAGTGTCAGAGATGGACCATGTGAAGATGATGGAGGGGTGGAGATTGGAAGCAAAATTAATAAATTTTTCCAGGTCCCGACGAGAGCATGAAGCAGCACCGAAGTAATCATCGATGTACCGGAGAAAGAGTTGTGGGAGGGGGCCGGAGTAGGACTGGAACAAGGAATGTTCCACATACCCCATAAAGAGACAGGCATAGCTGGGGCCCATGCGGGTACCCATAGCCACACCTTTTATTTGGAGGAAGTGAGAGGAGTTAAAGGAGAAATTGTTCAGTGTGAGAACAAGTTCAGCCAAACGGAGGAGAGTAGTGGTGGATGGGGATTGTTGGGGCCTCTGTTCAAGGAAGAAGCTAAGGGCCCTCAGACCATCCTGGTGGGGGATGGAGGTGTAGAGGGATTGGACATCCATGGTGAAGAGGAAGCGGTTGGGGCCAGGGAACTGGAAATTGTTGATGTGACGTAAGGTGTCAGAGGAATCACGGATGTAGGTGGGAAGGGACTGGACAAGGGGAGAGAGAAGGGAGTCAAGATAACGAGAAATGAGTTCCGTGGGGCAGGAACAGGCTGACACGATCGGTCTGCCAGGACAGTTCTGTTTGTGGATTTTGGGTAGGAGGTAGAAGCGGGCCGTCCGAGGTTGGGCGACTATCAAGTTGGAAGCTGTGGGAGGAAGATCTCCAGAGGAGATGAGGTCAGTGACAGTCCTGGAAACAATGGCTTGATGTTCTGTGGTGGGGTCATGGTCCAGGGAGAGGTAGGAGGAAACGTCTGCGAGTTGACGCTCAGCCTCCGCGAGGTAGAGGTCAATGCGCCAGACAACAACAGTACCACCCTTGTCAGCGGGTTTGATGACAATGTTGGGGTTGGACCTGAGAGAACGGAGTGCAGTGAGTTCAGAGAGAGACAGATTAGAATGGGTGAGAGGAGCAGAGAAATTGAGACGGCTAATGTCACGCCGACAGTTCTCAATGAAAAGATCAAGAGAAGGTAAGAATCCAGAGGGAGGGGTCCAAGTGGAGGGAGAATATTGGAGGTGGGTAAAAGGATCCGTTGAACGGGGAGAGGACTCCTGCCCAAAGAAGTGAGCACGGAGACGAAGACGGCGGAAGAAGAGTTCAGCATCATGATCATGATGCTGAACTCTTCTTCCGCCGTCTTCGTCTCCGTGCTCACTTCTTTGGGCAGGAGTCCTCTCCCCGTTCAACGGATCCTTTTACCCACCTCCAATATTCTCCCTCCACTTGGACCCCTCCCTCTGGATTCTTACCTTCTCTTGATCTTTTCATTGAGAACTGTCGGCGTGACATTAGCCGTCTCAATTTCTCTGCTCCTCTCACCCATTCTAATCTGTCTCTCTCTGAACTCACTGCACTCCGTTCTCTCAGGTCCAACCCCAACATTGTCATCAAACCCGCTGACAAGGGTGGTACTGTTGTTGTCTGGCGCATTGACCTCTACCTCGCGGAGGCTGAGCGTCAACTCGCAGACGTTTCCTCCTACCTCTCCCTGGACCATGACCCCACCACAGAACATCAAGCCATTGTTTCCAGGACTGTCACTGACCTCATCTCCTCTGGAGATCTTCCTCCCACAGCTTCCAACTTGATAGTCGCCCAACCTCGGACGGCCCGCTTCTACCTCCTACCCAAAATCCACAAACAGAACTGTCCTGGCAGACCGATCGTGTCAGCCTGTTCCTGCCCCACGGAACTCATTTCTCGTTATCTTGACTCCCTTCTCTCTCCCCTTGTCCAGTCCCTTCCCACCTACATCCGTGATTCCTCTGACACCTTACGTCACATCAACAATTTCCAGTTCCCTGGCCCCAACCGCTTCCTCTTCACCATGGATGTCCAATCCCTCTACACCTCCATCCCCCACCAGGATGGTCTGAGGGCCCTTAGCTTCTTCCTTGAACAGAGGCCCCAACAATCCCCATCCACCACTACTCTCCTCCGTTTGGCTGAACTTGTTCTCACACTGAACAATTTCTCCTTTAACTCCTCTCACTTCCTCCAAATAAAAGGTGTGGCTATGGGTACCCGCATGGGCCCCAGCTATGCCTGTCTCTTTATGGGGTATGTGGAACATTCCTTGTTCCAGTCCTACTCCGGCCCCCTCCCACAACTCTTTCTCCGGTACATCGATGATTACTTCGGTGCTGCTTCATGCTCTCGTCGGGACCTGGAAAAATTTATTAATTTTGCTTCCAATCTCCACCCCTCCATCATCTTCACATGGTCCATCTCTGACACTTCTCTTCCCTTCCTTGACCTCTCTGTCTCAATTTCTGATGATAGACTGTCCACCAATATCCATTACAAGCCTACCGACTCCCACAGCTACCTCGACTACAGCTCCTCACACCCCGCTTCCTGTAAAGACTCCATCCCATTCTCTCAGTTCCTTCGCCTCCGTCGCATCTGTTCTGATGACGCTACCTTCAAAAACAGCTCCTCTGACATGTCCTCCTTCTTCCTTAACCGAGGTTTTCCATCCACGGTCGTTGACAGGGCCCTCAACCGTGTCCGGCCCATATCCCGCGCATCCTCCATCACGCCTTCTCCTCCTTCCCAGAAACATGATAGGGTCCCCCTTGTCCTCACTTATCACCCCACCAGCCTCCGCATTCAAAGGATCATCCTCCGCCATTTCCGCCAACTCCAGCATGATGCCACCACCAAACACATCTTCCCTTCACCCCCCTTGACGGCATTCCGTAGGGATCGTTCCCTCCGGGACACCCTGGTCCACTCCTCCATCACCCCCTACTCCTCAGCCCCCACTTATGGCACCTCCCCATGCCCACGCAGAAGATGCAACACCTGCCCCTTCACTTCCTCTCTCCTCACCGTCCAAGGGCCCAAACACTCCTTTCAAGTGAAGCAGCATTTCACTTGCATTTCCCCTAACTTAGTCTACTGCATTCGTTGCTCCCAATGCGGTCTCCTCTACATTGGAGAGACCAAACGCAAACTGGGCGACCGTTTTGCGGAACACCTGCGGTCTGTCCGCAAGAAAGACCCAAACCTCCCTGTCGCTTGCCATTTTAACACTCCACCCTGTTCTCTTGCTCACATGTCTGTCCTTGGCTTGCTGCATTGTTCCAGTGAAGCCCAATGCAAACTGGAGGAACAGCACCTCATCTTCCGACTAGGCACTTTACAGCCTTCCGGACTGAATATTGAATTCAACAACTTTAGATCTTAAACCCCCCTCCCCCCATCCCCACCCCGTTTCTTTTCCCCCCCCCACCCGCCTTTTTTTTCAATAATTTATATAGATTCTTCTTTCCCCACCTATTTCCATTATTTTTAAATCTAAAACTAAAACCTTTAGTCTTTCCACCCCACCCCCACTAGAGCTGTACTTTGAATATCCTGTCTTGCATTCTTAATTAGCACTTTTCTCAGACAAAGACCACCACCTTCAACACCTCTTTGACCCTTTTGTCTCTGACATCTTATGATTATCTGCTCACACCACACCCTCAATGTGTCTCTTCCCCCCCACCCACCTTAAACCAATTTATATTTCTCCCTTGTTGAAACTATGCTTCAGTTCTGCTGAAGGGCCATGAGGGCTCGAAACGTTGACTGATTTCTTCTCCGCTGATGCTGCCAGACTTGCTGAGTTTTTCCAGGTAATTCTGTTTTTATTTTGTTTTGGATTTCCAGCATCCGCAGTAGCTTTTAGCTTTATGTTTAAAATGAAGGTGGAAATGAGATTGTGTTGAATTCTTTCAATGCCTTCTGCAGGCAATGCAGAAAGAGCATAAGAACATTAGATATAGGAACAGGAGTAGACCATTCGGCCCCTCGAGCCTGCTCCGCCATTCAATGAGACCAAGGCTGATCTTGTGTTTCGATTTCCACATTCCCATCTACCTCCAAGTGCCAGGAGACTGTGAGACTCTTTGGAAGCACGAGTTGGGGGCGGGGGGTTGGTGGGGGGTGGGTTAGGAGTTGTGGGTGGCTGCTGAGAGGCTGCGAGGAGACATTTGCGTTATTATGGGACCAGTGGCACTCAGACACATGCACAGACTATACAATCCACACGGACATCACGAAAATGCACAAACAGAATCTCCATCTCTGCCCAGTCCTGTGTTGGGGATCTAGATTTTTTTTGAAATTTCAAACTGCAGTGACACTAAACATCACTGTAGACAGAATCTCAGTATCAACCCACATGCTTTGCACAGTCCTGTGTTGGGGGTTTAGTGTTTGATATTTCAAACTGCAGTGACATTCCCATCAAGATTAGAGTTAAAGGTTTAAAAATAACCAAAAAATGGCCCAAAACATTGTTGTCCGGGGATTAACACATCAAAGGACAGGAAGAATCAGAAAGGTGTCCTGCCCTGGGATTAACATATCACAGGACAGGCCTCCTGGGGAGCAGAGTCAGAGAAATCCCAACATGCCAGGAATGGAGTCTGCAAACTGCTAGTTCAGGATTTAAAAAAAATATATACTTTATTCATAAAATATCTGGAAGAACATTACAAAACATTTCAAAATCGCCATCACATTAAGTACAATCAGATTCAACTTATACACATGGATCACGAGGTGCATCATTTTTGCTACATCACTAAGGGATTAAATTTAAAATCTCCTGCAGCTTTTCCACCAATCAGAACCATCTGATGATCTTTGGCAGCTTTAAATTCTGGCGCCATCTTCTTCTCTTTGAAAATGTACATTTCCTGTAGCACACACTTCCCAAAAAACCCCTGTCTCATCAACATTAAAAACTTCTTCCGGTGAGTAGCGACCTTCTTCAATGTCTGCCTTCAAACAGGAAGGTTATTTATCAGAAGCTTCCCTATCATCACTAGTTGTTTCGCCGGACATTTTAATGTCGTGCAGATAGGAACGCCTCATGAAACACTGGACCATCCACAACTAGCATTGAAACTTTCTGACTGAGAACTCTCACCCTGCTCATTCTGTAAATCTTCATACAAGCTTTTGGCTATTGCTGGGACAACCATCAAACTAAGAGGTGCCTGGGTTGCTTTTGGACTTCGATTCAGACTGCCAATAGCTTTTCCATGTTCTCCATTACGCTGATTCTAGTCTGACTCACCCTGCCAGCACTTTAAGGTGTGACACTTTGCGCATCCAATTTCACTGCCAGGCTGATACTTTTACTTGCTTCCTTTGCAACAGCAGATTCCAATTGCTGGTCATTCCTGACTCAGGTTTACGAGTGATTCCGAAGCATCGCAGCACTAAATCACAAGCCCGAAACAAGGGGCTTTAAAATGGCTCCCCTGCTTAGCCTGTCGCAACTGGCTCTCTCATTGATTTTAAAATGGCTCTTGCCTCTCACAGCCTTGAACAAGGGCCAGACTTGGGAGGCTCCAAAATTAATCAGACGATTGCAGAGTTAGCCTCCTGAAGGGCAAGTACTGCAACCTGTATTTTTCACCGAAACAAGCCCTGAGACAAGGAAAGCAATTTTGCCTGTGTACAATGGCAAACATCTCTCTCTCTTTCCCTCTCTCTCTCTCTAACAGACTTCAAGGTGGTTTCTGTGCCTCACCCACAGCAGGCAATCCTGAGGCTCCAAAATTAAAGTTCGCTTGCAGAAGTCAAGAAATGGGCCATTTTCCACAGGAATGAGCTGCCCAGGGTTCAACATTTTGTATAAAAAATAAAGAAACCTCTTAGTTTGGATATTCTTTCTTCAGGACATTGCATCAAAGTATTTTTTTAAATAGTCGAATTTCCCTCGATTGCAGATGGACACCTCACTTTCTTCACTAAGTCGCCGATCGGGCCATGGGACCCGACATGAGACATCAGACCAACTTTAAACAACGAGCTGGTGCACAAGGTGACAATGGAAAAACAGAAATTTGGATGTTAATTGAAGAAACAGGCCTCTAAAGAATAAACCACTTTAAGACAAAACAACGTTAAGTGGGGTGACTTAAAGCATCTGCGATGCTGGACTTTTTTGTTAATAAGGGAATAGTTCAAAAGCAAGGCGATTATGCTAAAGATTCACTGGTTAGATCCCACCTGGAGGGTTATGTTCAATTACGGGCACCACACTTCAGAAAGGACATACAGATACCCATCTAGATCTGCTCGAATAATGTATAAAAGACAGACTTTTTAAATAGCAATGCTCAAAAGGCCAGAACTGCAGGATCACTGTAACCTCGGTGGGGAGTGAGATGACAGTGGTTACAGAGGTAGAGAGGAGTGACACCATGGAGGAATTCGAACACAAGGATGGGCATGTTAAAATCACGGTGCTGCCCAAGCCGGGAGCCAAGGGGGTCAGTGAGCGCAGGGGCGATGGGTGAACATGGGCATCTGAGGTTCAGAGCAGTAGCCCCTCCTCTCTTACTTGTATATTTATTGGAGACCATGCTGTTGTTCACAATGGTAAATGCCACGGTTCCTAGGAGACCTTTCCTGTCACAAGGGGCATAATTTTGATTTAAGACGTGACTCAAACACAACACGAGAAAGCCTCATTGGAAGCATCATTCATGATGGAAGACATGTTGACTAAAATACCTTCATCTGAGGCAAACTCTCCAGGTTTCTTTTACGTTATAGAGTTGCTTCCATTATTCTCAGTTAGCCTTTTTCCAGTGAGTCCATTGACGAGCCCAGTTTCTAGTTCCTTATTTGGCTGGATAATTATTATCTTCCTCACTTCACCCCTGGTCCTGTGTCCAGGTTTGCCTAACCCCATTAGAAAAGAATGATTAGCATTTCTCTAAAGGACTTTCACAGGACCACAGGACATCCTCAATACATCCAAAATACTTTAAAAGCGTAGTCACCTTTGTAAGGTTGGAAACACAGTAGCCAAATTGTGCACAGGAAGCTCCCATAATCAGCCAGATGACTGGGTGGATTGCTTGTTTATGTGATGTTGGTTGAGGGATACACATTGACAGCGGATGCTCCCACTGCTCTTCTTCAAATGCCCCGGGGTCTCTTGCGTTCAACCGAGAGGGCAAAGTGGAGTGGGGGCTTCAGTTTAATGTCTCATCAGAAGATATTGAGAAATATTCATCTCCCATCGGTGTCATTGTGGGGGGCTCCTACTTATATTATTAATGTGGACAATGAACTTACTGCAAAGAGTGTGACAGATTGCAAAGTCACAGTTAAAGAAAGGAAGTTTCATTTATTCTGTAGCGAAATTGGTGAAAATATTTCAAACAAAGAGAATGAGGCCAGTCTTCATGTATAAAAATTACAAAGTGTTTTTTTCAAAGAGATGAAATTCTCAAGGCTATTTCAAACAGAGATTAGATAAAACTTCACTTCCCGTGCAGAGTGCACACGCCTCGGGACAATTCTTTGCGGAAAACAGCCTGTAGCTTGAAGAAAAGCAGCAGATGGTTTGTTTCCTTTTAAGGGGCATATGCAAATAGGAATGGTGTATCTAGTATCAGTGCGGCATTTCCTGTGTGGGTAAAATGAAATAAAAATGATGAATTCAGCTGTTACAGTAAGACAAGGTCAACTGTGCTCTTCTCTGCCGATGCTGCCAGACCTGCTGAGTTTTTCCAGGTGTTTCTGTTTCTGTTTTTGTTTTGGATTTCCAGCATCCGCAGTTCTTTGCTTTTATCTCTGTTGTAAATAGAGTGACATTCTGGTTTTTGTAAATGGGTGGACATGGAAAGGATGTTTCCTCTTGTGAGTGAGTCCAGAACTAGGTACTGTTTTAAAATTAGGGATCGCCCTTTTAGGACAGAGATGAGGAGAGTTTTTTTCTCTTGGAACTCTCTGCCACTGAAGGCAGTGGAGTTGAGGTCACTGAATATTTTTAAGATGGAGGTAGGTAGATTCTTGTTAGGCAAGGGAATCAAATGTTATCGGGGGGTAGATGAAATTCGAAACTCAAACAGATCAGCCATGATCTTATTGAATGGCAGAGCAGGTTCTAGGGGCTGAATGGCCTACTTCTGCTCCTATTTCATATGCTCGTACGTATGTTTGTATAAAACATTCTCAGGGCAGGCAGAGTACTGTTTAGATAGAGGGTAAAACTCCCTCTACTGTTCCATCAAACACTCCCAGGACAGGGACAGCACGGGGTTAGATACAGAGTAAAGCTCCCTCTACACTGTCCCCATCAAACACTCCCAGGGCAGGTACAGCACGGGGTTAGATACAGAGTAAAGCTCCCTCTATTACCCTTGCTGTTCCTCTGTGCCCCACTACCATCTAGTAGGACAAGGACAGCAGATACATGGGAACACCACCACCTACAAGTTACCCTCCAAGCCACCCACAGAATCACAGAATTGTTACGGTGCAGAAGGAGGCCATTTGGCCCATCGTGTCTGCACCGGCTCTCTGAGCATTGTAACTTGGTGCCACTCTCCTGCCTTTTCCCCGTAACCCTTACATTGTTTCTATATAAATAATCATCTATTGCCCTCTTGAATGCCTCAGTTGAACCCGCCTCCACCACACTTCCAGGCAGTGTATTCCCGACTCGAACCAGTCACTGTGTGGAAAAGTTTTTTCTCACATCACATTGACTTCTTTTGCAAATCACTTTAAATCTGCGCCCTCTCGTTCCTTCGATGAGTTTCTCCCTATTTACTCTATCGAGCCCCCTCATGATTTTGAAAACCTCAATCAAATCTCCTCTTCACCTTCTCCTCTCCAGAAGAACAGTCCCAACCTATCCAAACTATCTTCATAACTCAAGTGTCTCATCCCTGGAACCATTCTTGTAAACCTCCTCTGCACTTTCTCCAATACGATCACATCCTTCCTATAATGCGGAGCCCAGACGGTACACAATATTCCAGCTGAGGCTGAACGAGTGTCTTATATTGAGGGAACAGCGCCGCTAATTGGAGAATACCCATATTGCAGCGAGTGGCCCAGGAAGGCGGTTTGTCTCCTATTAAGGCAATATGCAAATATAAATGGAGGACAGC